>NW_008678667.1:3509-37967 GCF_000695815.1 Acanthisitta chloris
GGTTGGATTTTCCATGCAGCTGAGCAGGGCTCAGGGCTGCTGCACTTCTGGGCCACCTGCACACTTGCCCACTGGCCTCTCCAGCAATAAAGGCTATGGATCTGTAACCCCCATCTCCTTGTTGTCTTACATCACTGATTTTTCTATAGCTGTGCAAAACTTTATAACTCTTTTGAGGTAAAATATAGTCATTACCTGCGGGTAAATTCAAGGTGTAAATGGATGTTGAAGAGGAATAATCTTATAAAATCCATTTTAGGGGATCTTCTGGATTGTGGAAACGGAAGTGATCCTGCCACAAGGGTTGATTTACATTACTTGCCTTGTGTTGTGGTTTGGCATGTTATTTAAGAGCCTTTAGATGCTACTGGTGATTGACATAACAAAATGTAAATTATATGCTGTTTTCCTAGGGTCTAATTTATCTGTCGTGGGGTTTGTGTACCAATAGCACTGAGCTCTCCTTACAATAATGTTTTTCTTTCATGTAATGCCTACACAGGGGAATTAAATTACTCTTAATTGTATGCTTGAAAACTAAAATAAAATTGGGGTGTGTATGGCTATCCCAGTAAATTAAATTTTACTGCTTCTTGTTCTTTTTGTACATTTACTTTATATTGACTTTATTGAAAAATGAAATGTTTGAGTATCTGGTTGGGAAGAAAACTCTGACTCGTGGGGAGCCACAAGAGGTCACAAAACTTGAAGAAATCTTATAAACCAGAATTGATTAAGATTTTAGACCTTAAACTTTGAAGAAGTGAAACAGTGATTGAAGCAGAACTTGGCATTTGGCTTGGCAGGAAATGAAGTCAGTGGTGAGAAACTGGTGGTGTCTCATAGGAATTGCCCAGGTACGAGCAGGAAAGGGCAGGGTGAGCTTAGGGCCTTTACTTCTCTCTTTTCTCTGTTCTTGGGAGAGGAGACACTTCTACTAAACACTTTTCTTGTTTGACTTGTCACACAGCAGATTGCAGTGTTGGCACAGTGTTTCAAGTGTTGAGCCCTCAGTGTCTTTAGTATTCTCTGAGACACAGGGATGATGTTCCATGGGGAAATATTTCTTCTGAGGTATTGGATTGAGTTGATAATGACCCTAAACAAATTCTTCCCCAATCCAGCCCTCAGCTGGCAGTACCTGCCTTCTGGAGAGGTATGAACACCCTCAGAAGTGTGGGCAGACCGACCCACAACCTCAGTGCAGCTGGTTTGGAAACAGGTGTTGTGTTTCCAGGAATGAGCTTTAGCAGAACAGTCCTGGAGGAGGCCTGAGGCTGTGAGCAGATCTTTTGGGGCACTCAGCACCCCAATGTTTTCCAGTGAGATTTTGCTACAAAATAGTTTATCCTAGTCCCAATGATACTGTGAACCTGGTACAGCATTTTTAGTCTGTATTTTGAAGGGGGTTAGTCCTGTAACAGTGGATTGTGGTAAGTCATGGTTGACCTTGGAGGAGGCATAAACATTTTCAGGGCTTTGTTTTTGGTTACAGTGTAGCAGCCAAAGCATTGTTATCAATTTAACCTTTCCCATAAACATGGTATCTTTCTTGGTAACATGAACTAACATGAAATGATAACTTGATACCTGTCTTGATAAAGGGAGTGTAGAGAATTTAGCCAGGAAGAAGCCTGCATGCTGCACTCCACTGAGCTTTGCTGCCATTGTTGAAACAGAATTGCCAGCTGGTATGGATCTGAATAAAGAAGGTGATTGAAAAGGTCTTTTTACAGCCTGCTCAGCAAGACATTGAGTGGCTGTACCAAACATCACCTGGAGACTGGGTGAAGGCCTACAGTTAGGGCAGTACAGATAGGTCCATTTGAAAAACAAATTACAGCCTGTATTACAAAGCAAATAAACAGCATTTTGGTGCCTGCCTATGGCAGTGAGCTGCCAGGCTGAGGCTGTTTCTGTTGCAGTAGTAGCAGGATCATCACTGGTTCAACGGTGTCACCTTGTGTAGATAAGATCCGTGGGACTGGGTTGTGCATGTTTTTGTTAACCATAAAAACAAATTACATGTTATCAGTGGATCTGAAAGTGCTGACTAACCTGTGTTAACATTTAATCAATTTTGAAGTTGAATGCACACAACAGTTATTTGAGGTGTTAATTCTCTGGCCTGGTGGGGAGTGGTGGCAGTGGCACAACCTGTGTGGCTGGTTCTTCCAGCTGAGGAAGCTGAGTGGTGTTCTGATAGGTGTGTGCCTGATGCTGAATCTGGGTGAGAACGTTCCTCTTCCACTATGGAGACAAGGAGAAAAATTAGTAATGTATTTCTGTTTTCTGATACATCTGTGCTGAAGGGGAGGCTCTGCTGATGGACACTTGCCGTATGACGGCACAAGTAGAGAACACGGGTTTCCAAGTAGGATACTTGAAGGGGTTGCATGGAATCCATAAAGGACAATATGGAAGACTGTGAAGTGCTTGTAGGGAGAACAGGAGTGGAAGATAGCCATAAAATCCGTGAAATGTTTATCCCCATAATAACATATATTGTGGTAGCTGTGCCGCCCAGAGCCAAGCCTGGACTGACTTCAGAGTGGATTAGTAAGAGACGCTTTAGCTTGGGTTGTACTTCACTATGGAGGTGGATTCCAGAGACCCTGACTGGCTCATTTTTCTGTTTTCCTATGAAGACCTGAGAGATGTGCCTAGGTGGGATCTGCTGTTAATGAGCAATGCTTTAGGTGAATGTTTCCTATGTACCTCCTCACCCTGAAACAAAGATGAAGGAAAATTTGTGTGTCCTCAGCTCTTGGCTACTGCAGTTCCTTTTCTGAACAGGAAGTGCAGTGAGGACTGGAGATTTTTCTTCCCCCCTTAAATAAACCAGGTTGAAATCCTGCCTGGGAACCCGCTGGAGCTGGTGGCTGGACTCTCACTAAAGTGAGCTTGGGCTCATCTTATTTGCTGCAAAGACCTTTGACATTGCTAAATTGAGAAAAGAGATATCAGATGTAATCTCACATATCTGCTGGAATTTGTAAATGCATAGATAGAGACTCAGAACATTTGGATTTCTCCTCTTCCAGTCTCAATCTCTTCTTTACTGTTGAGCTGGTTTAGGTCAACAGAAGACGAGTGGAAAATATAAATCCCAAGAAAGAATTTCTCTCCACCTCTGCTTTGAAGGACACCTTTCCTATGTCATAGACTCTTGGTGACTGTCATCTTTTCAGAGCTAAAATTGTTTGGTGAGCAGTTACCCAGTGTCCTAATGCTTCACGATCTCTTGATTCGATGTCTAGATAATTGGACTTGGCAAATAGATTAGGGCTTCTTTGGTTACCCAGTCATGCTGTCCAAGTCTTCAATCATACAGAGACTTAATCTGTTTCTTTAAAGTGATCAGCTGTGCCATTTGGGTGACCTTAAAGACAGCACCACTGGGCTGGAAATGCAGTGCTGCTGACGCCGGTCACTGCGGACGGGACGTGCACAGCGGCCAGGCCCAGGGGGATTGTGAGCATTCTTTCTGAAAGTGAAACTGGGAACAAGCCCAGTGGGTGAAACCCTGCAATACCAGGCACCAAGCAACACTGTGAGACAGTGAAGAATGTTTGGTGATTAACTTTCAAGTATTGATTAGGGAGCATGTGGCCCCTTATCGGGTTCTGCTGCTGATTTACTACAGTTTCATTTCTTTGTGTCTGAAGTTCTCCTGTAAAGATATGAAATGTTTCCATGTCTTACAAAAACTGTTATTTTAAACCCTGCAATAACTGTACTCTGGTAAATATGGTGACAAGTGTTCTAGAAAAGCCAGGAAGAAAGGCAAATACTGGGAAAGGGAGGGGAGACAAACTGATAACTTCTTTGCTTCTGGTGGGTGAGGGTGAAATCGGTGACTGCCAAAAATATGAGCTCAGAGCAGTAGCTTGTTCTGCTCTGAGCCCACATCTGTACACACCTCCTCATCTCTACAGATGGCCAGGAGGCTGAAGAGAGAACACAGTTGTCTAAATTTGTGTGAGAGAAAAGAATCATGACTCCCACCTTGGAGGCACAGAAGAGCCTCCTGTAGCTGGGGTTTTCTCAACAATTAAAACAATTTGGTTGAATTTGCAGAGTTAGCCAATTATGTGGAATCTGGCACTGTTCATAGTTGCTAAATACATAACTTTTTAATACTAATTTGTATTAAAACATGGTTGTTTGGAATGGTACTCAAAAGTAGCCTGCTAAGGAATAAATTTGATCTAGAAGTCATCTTTGCATGCTTATGGTTTAACAACTTAGAAGACACTTTTCTAGTGTGGATTTCAGAGTGTTTCACATTTCAGAAAACACAACTGTCACAGCCACAGTGGTGATGTGCTATCTGAATCAGTCAGGATAAAAGGCACAAAGATAAAAAATATTTCTGCCTTTGTGTTTCTTTTCTACTACCATTAGTGTGGGAGTGAGATTGTCATTGATTATGATTTGACCCTGATTGTGATAGATTTGTGATTATTTGATATTGATTGTGATTGATTATCTTCACATGATCTGCTTTATCTTTTGGGGGAATTCAGTCATTTTCCTTTTGCTAGCCCAGGAGGTAGAGGATGTTGTTTAAGGCAGGCAGCTGGGAGTCAGTATTATATAAGCAGCGAACTCTTGACCAAAAATCTGTTTCTCTGGATGTGGCCTCATGTAATAAACCAGTAAAAGGAGCAGTTTAAAAAGTGCATCTCTGACAGGTCTCTGATTCAGGCTGTTCTGTGCAGATGAGTTGAATACTGCACAGCCCTGAGCTGTGACTGTGGATTGCTCCCCTCCACCCCAACACTGAAACTGGAAACTTCCTGACCCTTCAAAAAACAAACCAGCAATGTTGTTTGACTTCTTGCTGTGGGTCAGGAGCCTGAGCCTCATGCCAAGTTTCAGTGTGGAACAAAGAAAGGCTGCAGAGTTAAGGAAAAACTCCTGCAAAGAGTGTTTATATGGAACTGATCAAGCTGTGACTGTTGAGGCACTGGGACTTAGTAGAGCAGATTCTTAAAAGGGGAAAGAGAGATGTCCTGCCCTAAAACAGCCTTCAGTAAATGACAGTTCTGAGTTCACAACCTTACCAAGTGCATAGGTGCAATAATTTGTGTTCCTTAATAGGCTTCTACATTAGTGTTTGAAATAACCACATGTTCCAAATGGATCTGCTCTTTCTGGGCAGTTGGGTAGTAACCTGCCTCTGTTTTGGTTCCCCTTGAGATGCTTCCAAGTGTGCTTTTAGTAGTGCAGCAGAAGCACAGTGTCACTGTCATAACAGCATTCCTCCCTCCATGAGCACTCCCAGCAGCACCGGACACAGATGCAGTTGGCCTCTCCCTGTGGGATGGTGACACTCATCCTTCCAGCACTGTGTCTATACAACCTCCTCTGCTGGCTGCATTGAGTTCCATGAGGTGCTGAAGGGGAGCAAGTGTTCTAAAAGGACATGAAGGGTAAAAGGGATTCAGAAGCATTGGCAGAGAAATGGGCAGCTACAGCACTGAGCTAACTGGGATCGGTGAATTGCCCAGGGAGGCAGAGGGACTCCAGGTGAAACTGTCAAATGCTCCTGGGGTATCCATTTACTGATGCTTCTGCAGTTACTGCAGGGTTTGAATATCATTGAACTGGTGCTTGTGCAGTTGCTGTAGAAACTGTTGGCTCAGGCTGTCTCCTTGCAGCTCTCCTTCAGAGAAGGACTGCAGGGGAGAGCTTGGCTGGGCATGGGACTCGCTGGTACGTTTGCTGTTTTCTTTCACACTGTGATCTGTAATCTTTATTTTAATACAAATCCCTTGATTGGCTGCTTTTCTTTTGCTTATAAATGTTTGAGCTGTATGTGGTACTTGCAGTAAAGGAGTCCTCTTGTGCCAGAAGAACAAAGACTTGCTTTCTGTTGGTGCTGGCCACTACTGATTCGCTGTAGTCGCCTGGTTTTAGTGCCAGTTTTAGCAGGTGCACCTTGTCTCAATGAGTTCTCTTTGCCCTCATCACACAGCACAGCACAAGTCTCATGCACAGCCTATAGGAGACTGAATTTTGGCAGAGAGCTGAGGAGCACAGGATTTACTGTACTTCCTCTCTCTTTCCTTTTCCTTGCTCTGCTTTCACTAGTTATGCTCCTCTCGTGTTGCAGTTGGACTAGATGATCGTTGTAGGTCCTTTCCAGCTGAAAATGCTCTAACCATGTTTGAAATATCTCCTGACAAGATCTCGGATCAAAGTGCCTATCCTGAATGAAATCACAGGAATTATAAACTGCTGTCAGATGGCTGGAGCTTTGTGTGGAGCAGATGGAAGAGATCTGGTTTGAGGTGTGTGATTTGGATACAGGCAGGGGAAGCAATGACACATGCACTCCTGGTCATCCAGGAGTCCCCAGTGTCTTTTCTGCTTTGTAAGAGAGATGCTCTTAGACCCTCCATCCTTTTCATTTGTTTCTGGGTGTTTAGATGGCCATCTCACAGCTAGTGAAGGCTGGGGGTTTGACTGATTGAGCTGTTTGTGTAAGAGTGGAGTGAACTTCCTTATCCTCCCTGGCCTGCTCCTGTGTCCATCGGAGCTTTAGAAAAACCAAGTGGCAGAGACATCCGCCTTTATTTTTTTTTTTCTTCAAAACCAAACAATATGCTGGAATTTGGTGTCCAGTGAGATGCCCAGTGCTGAGGTGCACCCTGCTCTGGAGAGTGTGGCTGCAAAGCTTCCCTTCAGTTTGCAGGATGCCTTGGGTCCCTTGCTATGTCCTGAGAAGTTCTCTTTTTCTGGCTCCTGTTCTTCCCCAGAACAGGCTGTGTGTGTCCTGCTGCCTGACAAAGGAGAGGCTCCATTGTGCTCTTCGGACAAAGACACGAGGTTCTTGAGTCCACATCAGTTTGACTTTTAAAAGCGCAGAGTGCACAAAAAATGTGATGCCTGAAAGTAGGACACATTCTGAATTGGATTCCTGAGTTGAATCACACCGTTTTCAGGTATTGAATTGCTAATTTGAATCTCCTGAATCTACAGGTAATTGTTGTCAAGCATTTCCTGTGACAGTTTGCCAAGTGACCTGTGAGGAATGGCTGTGGTCCTGCAAGGGAGATTGCACAGCAGAAGCAGCCAGCAATGCAGTGTCTGCTCACATTAAACTAATGAAGCCTAAGGAGAGGCTGGAAAGCTAGAAAGGGGGGGAGAGGATGCTCCATGCTCGGTGTGTGTGGTAAATGAAAAGCTAACTGCTTTTGCAAGTCCTACCACTGGAATTGTTGGGGTCTCTTCTGAATGCAAACATCATTACGTTTACAGCTGTTGCAGCAGTTGGAGAAGGAATGTTTGTGAAATTCTTGTGCATATACCTAAGGTCTGATTTGGGTTTTTTTGCTAATAAAAGCACATTGAAGCTTGATGCTGCAATCAGAACAGAAGAGAGGGAGTAATGTTTTTAGTCTCTGCTGTTAGGTCCAGCGTGGAAGTTGCCATCTCCCCAGGTTAGCAGTGGGACAGTGGGCAGGACTGTCTGCTTACTGGGAGATGGAGTTTCTCAGATTTCTTTGGTTTGTTACCTCTGAGCTGTTTGATTCAATTCATTGGTCATGGTGCTGAAAAAAATATGCTTTGTCTCTGGAGTGGCTGCAGTGACTTTGCTGATGAGCTTGCAGGGACCACAAAGCACCTTGGTGACACCTGTATGCTCTGATGTCTAGCTGCAGTGTTTAAGAATGAGATTGGTGTAGAAATGTGACATGTTCTCCCCATGGTAAAGGGGAAAAGTTGACAACAACCACTCCGACTGCAGTCCTGTGAGTGCTGTTATTCACCAAACTGTGCTTATCCTTCAATGGGGATAACGTTGATTTCTCTATCACCTTTTAACTTCCATGGCCATATTCCAAGAGGAAAAAACACTACTTAAGTTTCTTTCTTAGCACGGAGATGGAATGTCTCTGTCAGTTGTCTGAAACCATGTGTTGAAAGGCATGATGTTTTTTCCCCTAACAGTTTTGCAGAGTAATAGGACAGAGCATGATTTGGATTGCACAAGACATTTGCTGGGTCAGTTTGAAGTCTGCCAAGTTCTAATTTGCAACTTCTAAAAAATTTAGAGCAGAAACATCTGAGTTCCTGCAGAAATCATCAGTCTAAATTTAACTCCTGGACTTTGTCTTGGTAGTTCATGAAGTTATCTGGTAATACTTGTCTGCTGCCTTGCCCTGTGCTGACAGTTCTGCACTGCAGGCTCTGCCAACCTGGTCCTGCAGTGTGTGAGCTCTAAATGCTTTGAGGCAAAACGCTCAGGGAAGAAGTGTTAGCTAGGTTTATCTCCAAGCAAGCAACAAGTCTTTGCAAGAGTGTTCCTTTACCTTGCCATTGTTTTCCTCAGTATGTCTGCAGTTAATTAATGACGAACTAACTTTTCAGGCCAATAGGAACCGTTCCTGAACTCCCTGTTGCAGCAAGTGCAGGAGTTTGCAAGTACCGCTGAGTAGACCCAATACAGAGACTTCTGTTTCCACAACGGAGGAGCTGGGCAAAGGGAAGAACTAAACCAGCAGCACCAAGTGCTCCTTCAGTGCACAAAGCATTTATGTACTCTTTAAAACAAGGATTTTTCTCGTTAACACAAAAGTTTCAGGTTCTGCAGTTGAATTTTGTTTGAACTGTGCAGTAAGACAGATTGATAGCATTATCATCTGAAATTCTTGTACCACTAGAAGTATAGTTTTAGACTGAAAACAAGGCAGGTTTTGTGCTGACAAGAGCAGAGTTCAATGTTCATGTCCCATTGGTGGCAATGATGGTGTTGACATGGACATAGATTTCCATAGGTGCCCGAGGAGGCAATAAAAGCATTTACACTCTAATCTTGTTTCCTCATAACTTCTCACTGAGGGATGAAAGGGTTTATGTCCCACTGCCTACCCGAGAACACTGTCAGGCTGTGGTGGCTGGTTTCTAACCCCAGTTTTGATCCTGCCCTCTGCATCTGGAACCATATGCTCTCCTATCCTGACAGGCTGTGGCTTCCCAAGTGAACTTCTTTTGAGGAACAAAACAAATCCCATCAGTGTTTCAGGAACAGCAAGTTTCCTGTTAGGTGGGAACTGAATTGGCCCGGCACAAACTACAGTTAATGGCCCAACATAAACTTACTTAGATTGTTTTTCTCTAGTCTTTCCCCTGACAGTAATTTCAAGTGTTACTTTTAGCAACTGTTACTTTTAGCGAAGTGTATGAAGGGAGCTTTGGGGAGGGAGTTGTGCTGTGAATCAATGTCCCTGCAAAGCTGAGAGCGTTTTGAATGCTGCTATTGATTGCACAGGCTGTTTGCTTCTCTCAGAGAGAATGGGGTTTGCACCCTGTTATCCAAAGCTGCAGCAGCTGTGTCCCATACTGCTGTGTCCCAGCCTGGATGTTGTGTTATTCACCTCCCCAAACTCACTAAAATGCGAGTTGCTGGGGCTCCTGGGAGGTGTGTTGCCTCCAAGATGCTCGTGTTGGTCCTGTTTTGCTGTTCTGGGATTTGTTGCTTGATGTTGACAGGGAGGACAAGGTATAGTGTTGATTACTTGAGCCAAAGGACACGGTGGTGAATGGCAGAGGCTGAGGAAACCTTCAGTGAGCAAATGAAGAGCTAAAATGTGCTGTTGTGAGTAAAGTGGCAGAGTGGAGATGACATCAGTATCTATAAAGAGAAATTAAACTAACTCATAGTCCTATAGGAAATGTAAAGAAAAGAGGCCAAACCAGCAAAGCTGTGTCCATGTTCTTGCAAATGCATCCAGCTGGGAATGCAGGTTTACCCTGACAGCTGCTTCCCCTCAACTCCCCCGATTTTATTTGAAATTCAAAAGATAAAAGAAGATTGGATGGAACTTCTCAAAATCAATTACTTAGCATAGTTGTGTTCTCCAGAGATATTGGAGTATGCACTGTTACAGACACCTAATTTTACTAAATTTTTAATTGCAATATCCTATTAAAAACAAGCAAACAAAAAGGTCTGTGGAATTCATGACTCACCTCGGGAAGTTCCCAAGGATGAGACAAGATGTAACTTACACTGAGAAATTAATTTTGCATCTTAGCTTGTGGCCTGCAAACTGAGCATTGCCACCTCTGATGGTCCCTGCTGAAGTTTCTCTCTTTTTCCCTTTCCCAAAGCTGTGCTGTGCTATGTGAACTGGAGAGAGGAATAATAGATGAGTTTTGCAATTGAGGCTGGCAGATCTGACAGCACATGTGTGCAGAGGAGATCTGCTGAGGCAACAGGGTGCTGGATTAAGCCAATTTTAAATATTTTTAGAGTCATGATTTTCCAGGGAAATAGGACTTTTGGGTTTATTAATTAATTTGGATATCTCTAAATACGCTTGTGTCTCTTGTTCTTCCTCTTAGCCAAGTTGGAACTTCCTCCTACAAAATCTTGTCCAAGACAAGAGTGGAGTTGGGTCACAAATGTCAGACTGGCAGTTCTTTCTCTGCCACCTCACTCGCTGGTGTGTTGTGTTTTACTCCGGGGATGGATGTTGCTGCTAGCTTCATGCCTAAACAAACTTCTGGTTTGTTCTTCCAATCTTCTGGTAGGATTATTGTGCATTTGAAGTAAATAGCTGTGTTCTGAGGCTGCAAATGGATGGCAGCTGGGGTGCCCTTCCCTAGGGAGACACCCCACTGCTCTGTCACTGCAGTGCTGCCCTGTGTTCTGAGAGGGCTGCAAAGAGCCTCTTTGGTCCCCCAAACAGCCTAAGATTGTAGTTACAGATTCTGTTTCAGACCTTTCTGTGGTATTGCGTGTTGTGACATTGAATCAAACTTAAAAAACCATGGTTGGATGGACAAGAGATGGCAAGAAAAAACACTTAAAACCTTCAGCTTTTAGTAACCCAGAACCTTTGATGTGTTCTTGGACAAAACAGCCAATTAGTCAGGAAATAAAAAATTAACCTGAACTGTTCGGTAATCACAGTGGAACCAAAACATGGGAAAAGTCTGATGGAGGATGTGCACAAGAGCTTTTTGCACAATACTCACAGTCTAGTGGTCTTCTCTTCCAAATCCTTTCAAATATTCTCCCTTTAATTAAAAGAAAAAAAGGTCAGTGAGGCAGCAAGACTGACAGACTGGAAATGCATTTCAGTGGAGAGTCATGAATGTTTAACCTGGCGGGAAGGCAGCTGAGCACAGCAGCCAGGGTGGGTGTGCAACACTGACAACACAGTGTCTGTATATACTCACATTGGGGAAGAAGTTCTCAGGGAGAAACTTGCTTAAATTCTGCCATTAAGGGTTGCTGAAGTTGTATTCAGAAGGGGAATGTTTGCTCTGAAAAACTTCATGTAAACAATGGGAAAATGTGACTCTCTCAGACAGTATTTACATTGTGTTACTTGTAAGAAAGATTACTGAAATTTGCTTTATTTACAAGCAGAGATTTCGGATCTATGTTGCTTTTCTATTTCATACTAATTCCCAGGATGTGCATTAGCCTGAGCTTAGAGCTGGGAACAGCCAGTAGAGCCAATGCATTTGGTTGTTGCCTCAACAAACTGATGAAAGTGCAAACCACCAGCACAAGCTGATCCAGTGTTGCTGTAGGACAGTTTGTGCTCCAGCCTTTGTTTAGATTTTACCTCTTGCCGACACAGGGAGGCAGTGCCATGATTTCTAGCCTTTCCCATGTGTGCCCTGGGCCTCGCAGCTCTGCAGCACACACACCTTGCCGCCCATTCCCCGTCCTGGCCGCGTGTCAGCCGTGGTGAGTTGCCGGGCTGCAGCTCAGGTCAACCTGCAGCCTATGGGATATGAATCACAGCAGCGAAGAAACTGGGGCACTGCAGCTATTTCGGTGGAGCTGAAGGGTGCTGGGGAAGGAATGTCCCTGTTCCTCCTCTCCTAAACTCTGTGGCTGCTGCCCACCATGTTTCTGGAGCAAGGAAAGCCTTGCAGGTAAGGCAGTGGGCATAGATGACAGGGAGGTGGGAAGTCTCTGGGAGTCTGGAGATCTGCAGAGCTTCGGGGATGTGAGTGCAGGACAGGGCTGGGGTGGGAGAGCCCAGCATGGCACTAACTGTGAGGTGGGGGAGGTAGAGCTGTGATTCTCTTTTGGAGAATGTGATGTAACTTCAGGCGTAGATCCAGAATTTTGCTTAAACCAGCTCTGTCTCTGGAAAAATGACATTGCAGATGGTGAGTGTCATTTCGGTGTAATGTAATCCTGTTATTGATTTAGTTAATTCTTCAACTGTAAATGAATGCAGTCTGGGCTGAGAATTTCAGATGGTTTTGAGTGTGGATGTGAGACTGTGACTGCAAAGTAGCTTCGGCTCCCATTGTCCAGTTTAGCCAGGAGAGCGGGATGTCACAAGTCAGTTTAGCAGTTCACAGACATTGAGAATCCAGTGGTGGCTTCTGCCTTGTCTGAAATGAATACTTTGCTCTTCATTGTTTAAGTACACATCTAATCTGTGACTTATTTTATTTTTGTAAGACACCTGCCAAGAAATGCTGAGATGTTTTGCTTTCTGTAGTGTTCAGTTTTACAGGCAATTTGGTTTTGGATGTTTCTGACTGGTTGAACAGGAAAAACATTACTGTCAATTTGTTATTTCAAACTGGCTGCTGACACTTAAATCTCATCTGCACTTGGTCTGTCTCAGTCACTCTTGCATCCTGACACCTATATCAGGAGGTAAAGGCATCTTCAGAATGACTTCCCTGAGCCCCTCTGTGGGGTGTGCAGGTGTCAGGGTGTGGGAGACCACTTGAAAGCCTGGAGGGAGATTTCTCTACTAAACACCTGCTGTGCTGCTCTGAGGACCACTTGGAGAGGCTGAGGATGTATCTTCCTGTCCTCAGCAGTGAGCACTAAGTTAAATCCTAAGGGAGAAGGATTTATATTCTTTCCAGAACTATTTTCTGTCGTAGACATTACAATTCAATAGCTGCAGTTATTTCTCCTAATGTGTATTTCTATGCCTGGATGGTGTGATTCTATCTGAAATAGAGCATTTTCTTCTTCAAACGATTGTGTGTGCTCACACTGTGCCTCTGTTGTTCCTTTTTTAACCTTCCTGTTAGGCTGGTAATGATTTCCCCTCAGACCATCTTTTCTTCACCTTCCTTCCAGGAGGTAAAAATGAGCTGTGCTCTGCACATTCCTGTTTCCTTTTACCTTAATACATTAATCTAGATTAAGCAATTGCTTGGCTTTAATTCCTCAACCACTTTAATTACTGTACCAGTGTGATTTATTTTGGCTGGTTTTTCATTCCTTACTCTGCAGTCTGGAGGGGAATCCATGTGTTCACCCATTTTCAATTGCATCTTTGACCTGAGGGTGCCCAAGCTGTGCCTTGGCACAGCTGGATTCTCTCTGGGAGCTCTTCCAGTAGCTTCTTCCATGCTGACAAGCTGCTGTCCTTGTGCTGGGAGCACTGGCAGAGCTCTGGATCCTGGAAGGTGACTTGGATTCCTCTGTTCTGATGGTTCCAGGTGCTGTGGTTCCAGATCTGTTTATCAAGTATGTGCCAGCCCTGTGTTTGGCACTTACAAAGCTGAGTGTTGGGGCTGCCTGACAGAGGCTATTCCCAAGAGATCTCTGAGCACAGGAGCCTTTACTTGAAATGTTTTGAGAACTGAACAGGCAGGAGCAATCCCAGACTCAAGTATTTGTTGTATGAAGTGTAAGGATTTGCCAGAGGAAGTACCTTTCCAGCTTTTAACTGTAGTGCAGCTTTGTAATTATTCATTTGGCTGGAAAATTCCAGCCTCCTAAAGGCTAACCCACATGCAACTTTGCCAGGAAATGCATTACATGGAAAATAATAAAACTCCTATGAATACACAGTCTCCAGGTGAAATTGGATGCTGAGCATATTGTTGGAAGCAGCCTGAGTCTTATTAAATATGTATCCCAGTGTTAGGGCAGCAGTGCTTTTCAGAATGCTGCTGGGGCTGCTGTGGCCAGGAGTTCTCTTCATGGGGTGGGGAAGGAGGAAGTTCTTTGTACAAGGAGTTGGGATATCAAACAGTGAATGTCAGCACAAGGAGCAGGTTGGTCATACACTGCAGATTTCTCTGCCCTGTGCTCCTCGCTGAACCCTCATGCATTGTATTTCTTATCTCTTCCCCTCCATTTGTTGATACTTTTAACATGAGGGAAAACTATTTTGCTGTTTCTCTGTCAGTTATTTTGACATTAATCAACACTGCAGATCTTGTTTTGTTTGGTGTCTGGGTACATCATAAAAAGAGTTGCTGAAAGAGTTCAATTACAATATCAGCATCTCTGCCAAATGTATTGAGCTGTTCTGAAAAGCCGCTTGTCTTTTCTGACCCAGATACACAGTTTCCAACTGTGGGAGATGCTGCCAGAAAGCCTCTTGGCAGAGGGCCAGCAATAAAATTATACTGCAGAAAAACACAACATATTTTCAGCAGCACTTGGTGTGGTGTGACGAAAAATTACCTACCTGTGTCCTGAATGCAAAGCAGAGGCTAAAATAAGCTCCCAATGTGAAGCTGCAAACCTCTGATTCTGACTTTTGAGGGTAACAGAAAGGATATGAATTCCAGTTATTCGGTTATGGTATCTGATACACCTCGGGCTGTGTTAGATACTCATTGGTTTGTTATTAGCAGCCTTAGTTGTTGTTGCTGCTCTGTGAATATGAACTCCGAGTGCTCTTGGGGTGGTGCACACTGTAAACTGCAGCTCTCCTGGTGTCAGGGCAGATTAGGAGGGTGGAGGGTGTTTTTCATGCTCCAGCTGCAGATTGTTAGCATGTGCCTTCTTGATGGAGCATTTAAAACAAATTTTCATGGTGTTCTACTAGGGCTGGCCAGGAGCCTGAACAGCAGCATACTCAAGTGAGGCTTTGGAATACTGGTGTCCAGTGACCCCAGTTTGCTCTTCTCTATTGCACCAGTAACACTTGTGTGCAAGGTGCTGCTGCGAGGGGATATCAGGATGCCAAACATAGTTCACGTCTCCTCTCTAGAAGCTCACAGCTCCCTGATTCTGCTATTTCAGTCCCCACAGATTGCAAGTACCTGTTTCTCCTGCCTTTTCACTTTTCTGTTCGTAGGCACTCAAAGGTAGCCGAGCACATTCATCACTCCTGGCTGTTTAACTGTCTGTCCCTCGGGAATGCAGCTGCAGATGCAGGAATATTTCCTACTACAAAAGCCTCATCTGAAATTCTTTTCGTTTGTCTTGTGCCAAAGCATAAACTTCCTCAGTGAAGGATGGGATGTTTAATGGAAACGTTGCTACACTGTCATGGTGTTTTAATAACATTTCTAATGTGTCAAATCCCCGGAGATTTCAAACCACACTGCAGGCTCTGCCTGGCTCCTCCGTGACCTGGTTTGGAGACAACGAGTATTTACTCTTGTTTTACACTTCAGGGGCACATGATGCAGAGATAAAGTGACTTTTTCAAGGTCACCAACATCTTGGTGATGCTAGGAGCCGTGTGTAGAACTTTTATTGCACGTATGGGTGGCAGCCCCTGTGTAGGACAGACACACATCTTAATATTGGGCCTTTTGGTCTGGGCATCAGCTGTTCCTTCCCTGAGGATGCGGGAACAAATACCCTGCTATAGCCTGGGAGTGGAATGAGGCTGTTGGATTTATGGAATTGCTGCTCACTTCACATAATGCTTTCTGATGTATTTGGTGCTGAGCTATGTTCTGCTGCCTTAGTCCATATGGTTGGAGCAGATTTGATTTTGGTTTTCCTTAATTTAATTCTGCATGCTGTCAAATGTACTTTGTTCTGTATATTGTGTCTGCACTTTTATAGTAAACTCCCTCCTGCTTAGTGCTTTTGTTGAAAATGTTCTCTCAGAGTCTGAACTAAATTAGGGTTTCGCTCCTGTGTGTGTTTCTGAAATATTCGTAGGATGTTAATGACTTGGAGCTGATATATGATGTCTTTCAGCTCAACTTTCAGGAATTTTTTCCCAGCTTTCTGAATTTTTTGATAGATTCTTTTGTAATTCAGCTGTCTGTGCCCTGCCCTCAGCCATGCACTGCTGAGAAACAGGGCAGGTAAACCCAAACTCATAAATACCTTCATCCAACAACTTTCACTTGTCACTGAAAACTGAACCTGTCTTGAAAACAAGGAAACAGGTTATTGCATGCTCAGGGCAGAGTATGGAGAGGTGCTGGATTTGCTTCATCAGTCCAGCAGCAGCTTAACCCACAGCATAGCTGTGAAACATTTATTTTCAGTCTGGGTCAGAGTTTCAGAGAACACCAAAAAGCACTCGGTGCATCCAGACCTGCACCCTGAGGAGTTCTGTTTCCAGAGCTCCTGACGTCACTTGCAGACTTGCCCTCTAGACAACAGCCTGCTCAGCACTTACTGAGCACCAGAATTTGCTCAGCCAGCTATCTCTGCCCATCTGCTTTCAATGCCCTGTATGAGCTGATAAGCAACAGCTTGCAGGAGCCTTGGGAGGGAGGCCAGGCTGGAGCACTGCTCCGAGTCTAGAGACATTGTACTGGGCATATGCTGAAGTCAGCAACACATTCCAGTGCCCTTCTCTCTGCTGGAATTGCCAAGTTACAGCTACCAAAGATGATAAACTGAAAATGTGAAATGTGGGAGTGGTGGGGAAGAAGAGTAGGTGAAGGGAGCTAGAATTCAGTGTGGAGAGAGCTAATCTGAAATAGATGATCTAGAAACATGTCTCATGAAAAGTCTCTCTGGTTTGCTATCTGCTGACTCAAATGCTTATTATTATTACAGAAAAACAAAACAAAACGACCTTGTAAAGAGTCTGATTGGTTCTGGAGATGTTGAAAGGCTGTTGAATGAGGAAGAGCTTATGACTAGCTCACAAGGATAAATAGTGCCAAAGCAGTGATCTTTGCTTGTTTGTCCTCCCAGCTGCCCCTGCCTGGCTTTCAGGACCTCTTAAGAGTGGAGTCTGGTCCTGTGAAAGAACATCCCCTTCCTTGATTGCTTCTGGGAAGCAATTTGGTAGAGTGTTAATACACCTTGGTTGGTCTAGAGCCTGTGTGATGAGAAGTGAGGTCAGTCAGGGATTTCATTAGCTTGCTTTTCCCAAGTATTTTTAGTATGACAGCACTTAACTCTCTTGGGGTTTGTTCCCTGGCAATCTTCAGCTGCTGGAGCAGACAGGCCCCTGCACAGTGTTCTTGTCTGGCTGCTTTTTGTTTTACCCAATGCTACATCCTACATTCAGTGGTGTGAGAGGCAAACAACTATTAGCCACTTGCTGCCAAAGCTACTGGTCCTGTAAACCTGCTTTATTTCTTCCTAACTAGGGAAATAGGGAAGCAGGACTTGCTGTTGCCTTTTCCACTGTCACCTTCAAATCTCGGTGGGATGCAACATTTTAATTACTCCCTGTCACTCCTAAGGTTTAAGCATCTCCTCAGCTTTCAAGTCATCTCACCTATCCCTCTGCTGTTGCCAAACATGCTTTTAATCTCTAACAATGTCGGGATTCTCTGACACACAATATGCAGCATATTGCTAGAGCAGGAGGGTCGGCATACAGGAGAGAAGGAAACGTTTCAGCGTGTGTCAGCCTGCAGAAATTTACTGACTGGGTTTCCAATTGCTTCAAAACGTTGCTGAAGAGCTGATGCAACACTATGTGCAGTGAAAGGAAAACAGGAATTTTCTGCGAGGACTGGAGTGTCTTGCTGTGCACTGAGCTTATGCCTTCCTCTCTCACATTACCTGCTCTGCTATTCTGCTGCTCTCACAGAGCATTTATTTGCAGTTCGATGGTGCCAGTGCTGGTGGCTGTTTCCCAGTTTAGTACCAGAGGGCTGCTCTCACGGATCTGTGTGCTGTGAGAGGCTGAACGGGCAGCACAGGCAGTGTGGGGGAGCTCAGCTCCGCGTTCGCAAGTCTGACGTCTGCAGTTCGTTAGGATGTGCCTGTCCTCTTTAAATAACAACCTGCACTTACTGCCACCTGAAGCTTTGGTTCTTGTGCAGCAGCTGACACAGGACCGAGGGCTGCTCTGGGGATTTAACAGATAATTACTTTTTGATAATTAAATAGATTGTGCTTGATTCCTAACGTGCATGTGACACAAAACCAGACTTCTGGAGCTGGTTTCACACTGAGCATGTTTGCAGTGTTGGATTTCCTGTCTTCCTCATCCCAGAACCTGGGAGTGCCAGGTGGCTGACAGAGCTCCTGAGATCAGCTCTAACTGGCATGGGAAAGCCGTTCCATACATGTGGGCACATCACAGAGTTGCTTTCCACGGTGACATCTGCTCGTTGGGGATAAATGGATCAGTGACTGTCCCCATCTCCAAGCTGGGATCGGTGGTCTGGCTCGACGTGCTGCATGGAGCACTTCTGGAATCAACACTCCATTTCTGCTGCTTTCAAGTTGTTTCTCTCTTTTTGCAGGTGTATTACAGAAAGTGACTCCCAGAGCATCTTGGCTGTATGAACTCTTGAGCTGTCAAGGGACTGAGAGGCTTATGAAGAGGTTCTGTCAGGCAAAACAGTGCTTAGCAAAGTCACCAAGGAGGAGGGAAAAGGAGAAAGGGAGGGAGAGAGAGCTGAAACACTAACAAACCATGGTAGGTATTCGTTGTCTTTCAGGTGCATTAGAAGTGTTCTCTGCTGCCAGTCTTGCATGGGGCCAGTCAAACCTGGGGAAGGGGATTTTCTGACCTTGCACTAACTGAGGTTGTACTGTGTGCCTTGAGCAAAGCAGATGAGGTTTGATGTATTGTCAGCCTCTTAAAGCCAGAGAGTTGTCTTGTGAGCCTGCAGTACATGAATTATTAAATACGAACGGAGGGGATGCTCAGAAGGTTTTCTAATAAAACTGGCATTAGCAGGCTGAGGCAAACAGCACCAGTGACCTTGAAGATTGCATCACCAAGCACTGACATTCCCCTTCCACCTCACAAAAGCAAGTGTTGATTATTCCCAACTGTGTGTGAGTGAATGTGGCTCTGTGCACACTTTGTAATGATGCAGGTGAAATGTGTGTAGCCAAATGTACCTGGTGTGCATTGTTTAAGTGAGGAGTCACTTCTCATCTGCAGACTGGGAATGCATGAGACTGGGAATTTGTATGAACTATTGTGATGGTAAGATTCTGAAAATGTGTTCACTACAAGGCAATAAACCTACTCAATTCCTGAAAAATACCCATGGAGAGCAGTTTAAGGATATTTACCTATTTTTAAGCCCTGTAAGGTTATTACTGAGAGAATGGGAATGAGTGCAATACAGTTTAAATGCAGTCACTAACGTTTGTGTAGCTGGTTGCTGCTGGCAGGCCGGGTTTGTACTTATCTTTAAAAAATACCTAAACCAAGACTTTTACCAGTTACAGAGCATGAAGAGAGGAAGAACACTTGTCAATATATTGTATTTTAAATAGTGTCCCATTTTGTTACTCTTTTTGGCTTAAATTGTAATGAGGAATTGATCTTGTCAGTCCCTCTTCATTAGAAAACACAACACTTGTTGGGTGATTTAGGAGTTACCACTTCGTTCCTGTTTTACTGTTTTCCCTAATTGATATTTCATGAGATAAGAGATGGTGGGGTGAGTTGTTCAATCCAGCCCAGCAGTTTCCCTGCAGCTCTTGCTGTATCCATGTTGTGGATAACCACAAGAGGGACCTCCTGGAAGCGTTTTGCAGCCTACCAAAGTGCAGGGCCAACAGCAGCCCCCGATGGGAGAACTGCTCTTAGTGCCCGAATTATACATCTGGGCAGAGCACAAAAATTAGGAAGGGAATGATGTCCCATTGGGACCCAGTGAGTGGAATAAGCCAGGAAGTCATGACCAGTTCCCTAACAGGGATCCAGCCTAGAGGCCTCTGAGGTCCTTCAAAGGCCCTTCGTGTGGTTGGGAGTGTGCACAGCTACACACTCCTGAAGTTGGGGTGAAAATGACACCTAATTAAGGTGCTTAATGTGGAGGAGGAACAGAAGGTTTTGGTCAGTGATTCCAAGTCCTGTGAGGCTTTCAGCAGTGATGATGTATCTGTAGAGATGAAGACTTCCTGCTGCTCGTGCCAGAGGTCTGTGCTGTGATTGCAGCTGGTATGGGGCACTGGTTAGATAAAAAAGTCCCACCTAGATAGTGTGTGGCAAACCATGAGCTTCCTAGGACAACTGCTGAAGTTCACCTTCCTCAGCAATATCACTCAGCACTCTGAGTTTCACTGCAGACATTTTTAATTAGCACTCTGATCTCTTCCTATTCATTTGAATTTTAAAAAATAATTTTTTTCAGTCTCTTCTTACCAGTTTATCCTCATCTTCACTCATGCCTTTGTAAATCCCTGTGTGGTTGCTGAGCCTCTCTCAGCAATCTGTATTGCCAGTGACTGCATCTGCAGCAGCAACAAGCCCATGAGGGATGATTGGCTCCTTGATTGCCTTTTGCCAAGGTGTGTTGCTGTTGTCCCTGGTGGCTGCGCTCAGCACTTCCAGAACATGCACAGTTGTATTTGGAAAGTATCAACACCTTTTACAAAACAGGAATCTTCTCTCCTTGCCTGCCCTCCTTGCCACATGCTTTGCCCAGTCTGCTCCTGGGATGCTTATGTTCTAAATTCCCTACCTGTGAGGTTAGCTTTGGGATCAGCTCTGAGCTATCCAGCTGCTGAAGGCTGGCACAGGCCCACAGAGATGCTGACACTCCTGCAAGTATCCCAGGGAGGGAAAAGCCCCTCTTTCTTTCAGTGCTATTGCTCCTCTCTCCTTGAGATGTAGGCCCTTCAAGGATCAAGGCCGATTTCTCACTGACTTTGAACAGTTAATGTAAATAAGCAAGGTAGTCAAAGGAGGAGGGAAGTCAGAGACACTTAATGAAACTCAGGGGTTTTGTGCTCCCCTGCTTCAGCACTCCAAGTTATACTGAGCCAGGCAGACCATGCTCTCTGCTGCAAGAGAATCTTGGTGGGGGAGGGCAGGGAAAAGTGAGAAAAACAATGAAAATATGTTTACTTTGAACAGTTAATGTAAATAAGCAAGGTAGTCAAAGGAGGAGGGAAGTCAGAGACACTTAATGAAACTCAGGGGTTTTGTGCTCCCCTGCTTCAGCACTCCAAGTTATACTGAGCCAGGCAGACCATGCTCTCTGCTGCAAGAGAATCTTGGTGGGGGAGGGCAGGGAAAAGTGAGAAAAACAATGAAAATATGTTTTACTGGCTTAATGCTGATGTTTTGCACTGGTGTTTGCTTGTTTTTCCTGTTTAAAATTTGTTTAAATAAATCACTTCTGCATGATTCTAAGCAATGGTTGTCATAAAGCACATTACTGCCTCTGCCAGGGAGGATTCCCAGTCAGGCAGTGTCCTATTGATAATCTCTTTTCCTCCATGACAGAGATCGATCCGATCGTTTGCTAACGATGACCGCCACGTAATGGTGAAACATTCAACCATTTACCCATCTCCAGAGGAACTTGAAGCTGTCCAGAACATGGTATCGACAGTAGAATGTGCCCTTAAGCATGTCTCTGACTGGATGGATGAAAAGAACAAGGCTACAAAGTGTGAGGGTGATGTGGAAGCCAAGGAGGAAGCTGCAGAAGGCAATGCCAAGTGAGTGAGCCTCACCTCACAGTGTGTCACTGTGCTGCTCTGAATGCTTCCTTTCCTCTGGAATAAGAGTCCTAGTGTTACTGGATTCTGCTGCATATGAATGTTCGTGGAAGGAAGGGGATATATTTGGCCTTTCTGAGGTGGGAGCACGCTGGGGAGTGCCGGGAATGGTAATAAGCCCAGTGTGGGCAGCAGTCGCTCTCCAGTGCTCTGTGTATTTTACTGTGATGCTGTGAAGTTGCATTTAGCAGACAAACCTTCAGCAGTTTTGCACAAATATATGTCCCTGTAACGCACCAAATTCACAGCCACGTGCTTGGGGGCTCTTTCAGTTTAACACACACACACAGTTTGTATAATCCAGCAAACCAACTTTTCCCAGGCTCCATTACCCTCCATCATTGTGGCTTGACCCCAGGCAGGAGCTCAGCCCCTCACAGACTGAGTTTTTATAAAAATAATAATCGAAGCCTGTAGTAAATGGAGACAACTGGATGAGGCAATAGCTGGTGGTGACCTGTTAAAGGAGCATTTCTTGTAATTTTCTTCATGATTTTAAGCAATCCTAGTCTACAAAACTGCCTTTTGTTGCAGTCTTTCAGTACTCAAAACTGAAGTGTTCTTATGTTGCTTTGCAAGTTCCTTACTGTAGCTCTTAAAGCTTCCCCTAAAGTGTAACTGGAGAGTAAAATCCCATTTCATCCCGTTTCACTTCCAGGGATCAAGGTGGTCGGACGTTGTGTGGTGTTATGAGGATTGGCTTGGTAGCAAAGGGCTTGCTGATAAAAGACGATATGGACTTGGAGCTGGTTCTCATGTGCAAAGAAAAGCCCACCAAGACCTTGTTATGTATCGTTAAAGACAATCTCCCGGCCCAAATCCAGGTGAGTTACTTTGTGCAACCCTCTAACAGTGGCTGCTAGCACTGCAGGGGGTATTTGGGGATGGGCTGGAAGTTGTTCCGGGAAGAAAGACAAGTGATATAAAGGTTCTACTTTGAATCTAGGACAGCATCTGGGGTGTGTGATATGTTTCATGTGGTGACATGAAGTACTTACAAACTTTAACATGCTGTTGCTGCCTGCTCCTGTTTGTGCTGTCAGTCTCCCTGTGTGGGAGCTGACCTTTGGGAACTAACCCAGCTCACTGCAGCTCCTGGGCCAGCCACTAACGTGAGCTAAACTGCAGGCCAAAAACCTTCCCTGTCTGTGTGACTCGGCCCCTGTTGCTGTCCCCTGTCTCCTGCCTCAACCTGCAGTTCCCCCTGCAGCTGCTGTGCTTGGGCTGTTCCCAAACAAACCCTCTATGCTGCTCAAGTGAGAACAAGTCACTTTAAGTGGTCACATTCTGGCTCATGTTAAACACAAGCTCATGTTCTTTTTACTTACGGCTATTTAATTCTGCTGCTAGCAGGTAGCACTTAGAGCTAGTACAGGGACAGCACCTTTGTGAGAGTGCTGAGGCTGAAGGATCAGTGCAGCTCTCACACTGACAAACACTGGTGCCAAGAACTGTCCTCAAGTATTCCACTGCAAGTGCCTCTCTCCAAACCACAACCAGACTCAACCTGTTTTTCTCCTGATCCTCTCTTCTCCCTGTGTTTTACCATTCGTTTGCTGACACAAAGGGCTTGTTTTAATAAGCTGATGTTGTACCTGCAGATGTGGCCCTTGACAGCTGTTTGCTCCCACCATTCGTTTGCTGACACAAAGGGCTGATGTTGTACCTGCAGATGTGGCCCTATCCATGGCTGAAAATGCAAAGGATCTTTTGAGCAGTAAAGAGTAAATTTTGCTTGTTTGAAAATGATAGGGATGTATTGGATAGTAAAGAGTAAATTTTGTTTGTAGTGAGGCCTGAGATGAGGAGGGTTCAAAGTGAGAAGAAAAGTTAGCATGTACTTCAAAAAAAGTGAGATAAAATGGGAGAATAGATGTAATTAAAAGATGAGAGGACCGAGTAAGTTCAAGGGACAGGCAGGTAGGGTAGGACTGTGAGGCATCACAGAAAAGATGAGGTAAGAGGACTCTGACTTGTGAAACACTACAACTGTTGCATTTTGAAAGGCAAGGAGAGGTTCTGCAGAGGGATCAGATGCTGGAGGGGAAGGAGGGCTTAGGCCCATTAGTGGACAAAAGGAGCAAGTGAGGAACAGAGGCATCAACAGCCTCTGCTCTGCTGCTTTGAAGGCTCGTAGTGAGCAGATGCTCAGATGTTTTCATCTGAGCAATAAAGGAGCTGGAGGAGAGCAGACTGCAGCGGGGGAAGGAGTCAGAAAAGACCTTAGACATGTTCTAACCGTATGGTCTGTGAACCAAACTCCAGGCAGAAGGGATGCTACAGGACTCTGAACCATCTGTGGCTGTCCCTGTGCTTCTGGAGGTTGAGAGAGGTCCCAAAGGATTGCTGAGACATCACTGCAGAGAACTCTGATACAGTGCACCTTAATGGAGCAAATGGCAAGGCAGTTGTAGTA
Organism: Acanthisitta chloris; assembly: GCF_000695815.1. Classification (NCBI taxonomy): domain Eukaryota; kingdom Metazoa; phylum Chordata; class Aves; order Passeriformes; family Acanthisittidae; genus Acanthisitta; species Acanthisitta chloris. The sequence continues at coordinate 27,533 of NW_008678667.1, forward strand.
TTAGCTATGGAGGAAATGTAGGCAAGAAATAAGTTTATTGAAAACACCACAGAAGCAATAATATAGTAGAACTGCTTGTTCTCATTAAACTTGCTGCAGACCTTTTTCCTAAGCATGTTTTTTGGGTTTCTGTGTTGCTTTTTAATGAGGGAGGCAAGGCCTTATTTGTTACTGCAATGCCTTGTAGCTTTCTCATTAGCTAGGCACATACACAGATTCTGCAGTTTTTCAGTTGATTAGGAGATTCTTGAAATCTTTCTTGGTGACTTTCAGAAACTTACAGAAGAGAAGTATCTCGTGGAGGAGCATGTAAATGAGGCAGCTATTATTATCCGTAACACAAAGGAGCCCAAGCTAACTCTGAAGGTGATCCTCACGTCCCCTCTCATCCGAGATGAAGCAGAGAAGAAGGAAGGAGGTACACGGAGTGTTTTCACTTGGGTTTAAGACTGTTCTAGCTAAATGCCCTGACTGTGCAGCACAGGGTTAATTGGGAAGTTGGCTTTTAATTGTGCATTGTGTACTGACGAGACTGGCTATTGCCACCAGAGTTTACAGTATTTGTGCCTTAAAAAAACATCAGTCACTTAATTTTCATGTAAGTATGCAGTTTTGAACTACAAGCAGTATTCCTACAGCGTTAACTTTGACACGCAGTTGATGTTAGTTGTCCTTTCCTGTAGACTTGCTGTTTGATTGTTGAGCACCTGGTGCTGCACAGTCTCGTTTGCAAATGAAGTCAGTCAAGTGGGATTGGTTTGGAGTATCTTGAAAAACTCATGAAATTGTCTCTCTCTTTATGTCAAACTTTCTCCTGCAAAGCTCGCCAGCGTGTGGTCCTGGCCCTCAGTTTCAATGAGTGATGATGTGTATGTTTCTGGCTTTGAGAATTTCCTAACTAGGATACAATTGAAGTTATGGTGCTGTGATACAGCACTTTTGCTTCTGAATTGAACATTGTACCTCATGTCCTTAGAGCAAAATAGACATAGAGAACTGTCACTTAGTCCTTTCCGTTCCTTCTCCTAACCACGTGACGTCCAACACAGTTCCGTGCCCTGTTACAGGAATGCTGACTGGTAGAACCAGTGAGGTTGGAAACAGACCAAGAGCAGTAGAGAAGAGCAAATGTAGCCATACTCTGTTGTATTTTTGAAATCCTGTCAGTAATTTCTGCTTCCGCTTCCCAAAGCTATCCCTAGAGACTTTGCCACTGGATGATGTCAGACCTTTGACCAACTGGCCACTCTCTGTCATGACAACTGAGGCAGCTGGGCCCGTGTGGGCTAGGGAACTCCCTGTCGCTCTCTTCCCATTTCTAGACTTGCCACAAGTCCTTTGCTTCCTCCCTCTCCCACATGAAATACCGACGGGACGAGAAATGTTGGTCAGTTTCTCCTTGTTTTGCTGGAGGTGATGGCAGGAAGGATCCCCTGTCCAAACAACATGGAGCACTTTGGCAGCAGTTGAATGCAGAAAAATCTTACAGAACAGATGAATGGCAAAGATCTCCTAATTGCAATGGCTGTTTGTTCTCAAATTAGAAATGCTCTCCACAAGCCCATTAAAAATAAACTGCATATTGCTTTAGCTGTTCAACTCCCCACAAGATGCTGAGATCAGCCCTGGAGCTGCTGCAGCTGATCCGTGTTCAGCAGAGAGCACAGAGTGCAGAACAAATTCTGATGGTGAAGGATTTGTGAGATTCCCACAAGGGGATACGGTTTGGCACAAAGGCTTCTGCCCAAGCATTTTCTTGCAAAAAGTGATGTTGTTGTGGCAGTGAAGTCCAAGGACTTCTTAATGCATCTCAGACTGAGGGAGGATTGGAAATTTTATGCTTTCTCATACTTATAATGTAGGTGCCCTGTTTTGTTCCCACTGTCTTAAAACATTTTTCAAAGTTCTCTACTTTTTTGTTTTTAAACTTAAAATGGTTCTACCACCTCTGTTGGAGTGGTTCTATGCTGTCATTCCATACAGCTGATGAGGACAGGGAATAGGGTCATGGATCTCATTGTAAAGCTCAAGTTCCTTGACATTAATTCACCACAAGGGAACAGAGACATTTATCATATTCCTTGTCAAGGAATGTGAAGCATCGTGCAGATGTCACTAAGTAAATTGCAAGTGAGGGGAGACCTTTTGTCATAGTATTTCCAACCATACTTAGGTGACTTTCACTTAGATTCAGCCCAAATGTCTAATATCAAGGGAAACGAATTGGACAAACTGGTGAAAATATCTCCACAGCAGTGCCAGATTTTCAGTACCCTGAACAATGCCAACCAAATGGAAATATACTTTCTGTACAGTTTGTAAAATGTTTTAGAAAGAACTCAAAATGCTGCTCCAGTTGCCTTTCATCTCCCATGTAAGACAGCCCCAGGGTGCTCCGGGCGCTGAGCCTGCGGGAAACTGACCAAGGTTTCGGGTCGGTGGGATTAGCACTAATCTGTCCTCTAACCAACGGCAAGGTTAGGCGCAACGGCCCTCGGTACCAGTGCTCCCATCTGTTCTGTAGGAATGCTGTGTGTGCCTTCATGCCCTGATGTCAGAATGTATCGAAAAACATTCCTGGGTTTCTCTTCAGTCCCCACCTCTTTGGAAGAGTGTTCATGTTGAAGATGTGGTGTTTGTCCTATTTGTTTTTGCTGCTCGTTAGCGAAAATAAATAGTGGCCCAGTGTGTGTGTGCATTTTGGTGTTTCTCACAAACAGCTACCATAAAGCTCTGCTTTCTCATGTTGACTTGAGAAGTCAAGCACCTCAAATTCCTGCATTTTGCATCAAGTTTAAATTTTAAACCTCTTAAGAAACTGAATTTTTAGTTCCAGCCTCAAATATAAATTGGGCTTTCCAGACCAGAACCTTGTAGCTTGCAAATCAGTTGTTGTTCCTGAGCATCCAGCAACAACAGAAGTCTGTAATTGCAGACAAGCTCGTTACCAAAGTGTGGCTGAGCTCACGCTGCCCTGGAGCAGGACTGCCTGGGCCGGGCAGCTGCAGCCAGTGATGCTCCTGGGGACCAAGGGCCTTTGGGGGGCAGCGAGCCCCACACTGCCCTTCCCTCTCCGGAGAAGACAAGGCTCCTCGTGTGGCTGCAAACGAGTGGAGTTGGCAGCTCCTGCATGATAAGAATTGGTACAGCAGCGGGGAGAGACTTCCCGAGGGATTGGTTCTGTGTTGCATAGTGTGAGCTAACGTCAGGGCTTTATCATTTACTCTTTATTAAACTTAGACCATTGCCCTTGTTAAAACTCCAAGAACAAAAAGGAAAGCTTTGCAGCCCCATTTGAAAATTTTGATTGGGTCTCACTTTGCTGACTGGCAGAGCATGAAGAAACATGCCATTCTCCCGAGGGGCCCGAAGGGAGCCCGCTGCAAGCCGCTCGCCCTCTTCACTGCCTGTTCTCTCCATCTTTCTGTTTAATAGAATCTTGCACCCAGAAGTTGGCTGACTGCAACATCAGGACACTGGGACTGAACTGGCACTTGGCCAAATCCTCCAAGATATTTTTAAATTAGACCTTGGAAAGTAGCCTTAATCCTGTAGGAAAAGGTACGATTCCAAGTTGTTGAAACAAATCTTGGGAGGTTTTACATTCACCTGACTGAGAGGTGACAGGAATTCTGCTTGGTTTGTGTTCTGAAAGATAAATTAATTTACTTTGTCACTGGCTGCAAGATGCTGTAGCAAAGCCTCATACAACACTGAGTCCCAGTTCATTGCAAACAAACGGATTTTGCAGTCAGTCACCTTCGCCATTTCTAACGTTTTAAAATAAGATTCTGATCATTCATTGACAGTACTTGTTTGATACAATACTTGAGCTTTAAGCAGATGTTTATATTGTCCACAGTGAAGTTTCCTCACAGAACTAGACGGAGGGACATTGAGTAGTTATGCCACAAAACCTCACTCCTGAAAATAATGAAACTGAAAAGCAAATTGGGAAGCAAATCTTGTTGTTTCAAAGTGACCTTTTGTGCTCAGAGAAATCCAGTGCTTTGAGACTTTGCAGCTTTCATTTGGAAAACTGACAAGAGGAGTGATTAATCCCAGTCCTGGAATGCTGTGGATGAGGGCAATAACAAACAATGCAAATATCTGCTGCGAAGTTCACAGGGGTTAGAAAATAAGCTTATAGCACTTGAGTCCGCAGCTGTGACCTGCAGCCATCACCTGGCAGACAAGATACCTGGTTCTGTTCAGTTTTACACTGGTGGGTTTTTTGGCTTTGGGTTCTTTTATCCATCATAATATCAAGTGCTTTACCACAGTAACCATCCCAGGGACAGCACAGAAGGGGAGGCAGCTGTAACAGCAAAGGTGCAATTGCACGTGAAGCCAATACCATTCACAGTAACCCATGGAAAGGTACTTAGAGATGTCACTAACAAACTGTACTACAAACTGAGGGTTCTTATTTCTCCTGATTTATCCTGTTTGAAATGTGTTGCTGGATTTTGTTCATCTAGCAGTCTTCAGTTTGGAATGGATTTTGTATTTCATTCAGTTTTGCAAAGGTCTCTAAAGACCTGCGGAACTGACCATTATTGACAGTGAAAAGAGTGTATTTCTAAATTATTTATTTTTTACTTGACTAATTGTGTATTCATAGGAAAATAACTCATTCAAGGTTTCAGTTGAGCCACGAATTCATTTTGTTCTTCCAGTATGTTCTTCTCATCTCAGCTGAAACTAGTATCTTTGTAATCTGATTTCGGATAGGCAAAATCTGTCATTTACACAGTTTCCAGAGAATATGGATGTTAAGAACTCCTTAGGATTAAAATAAAGAAATGAAGAGGGAAGAAAGGACTCATGCAGAATGTCCCTAAATGCAGCATTGGATGTGACTGCTCAAAGCAGTTTGTTGCAAGCCAGATGAAAAGAGAGAAAGGGGGGAAAAAAGGAAACAAGTGTAAACCTGCCCAGAAAATATCAGTGTCTTGTCTCTCAAACCCATCTTTGAATTTCCTGTTGATTTCAGTTGCTGTTGGGAAGATTTTTACCAGAGGGCACTTCCTCTCAAGGACATTGCTGATCTGGAAGTTACCAAACTCGTTCTTTCATATGCTTTGCTTATATGAAAGACTAATTACTCTCAAATCTTGTACTAGCATTTCCTGTGTATTTCTTCCATGGAATTATCCTGGCTAGTACTGTCCATGCAATAATCCTTCAAATGCGTTCAGTGGTTTTTTTTGGAATTCTCAACAATTGCATGGATGTAACTTCACTTTTTGCATATAACAATTTTTTTATACCCCCCGAGACTATCCTCCTCTTGTCCAAAGAACTTGTCTCTTTGAAATTCTGTGCCACTTTTGTGGAATAAAAGTCACGAAGAAGGAAAAGAAGAGGAAAAAAAAGCCCAATACATCCCAACAAAGAAAACAAAAAGGACAAGTGCTATATAGCTATTTTCTGCCCTGAAATGTGTTCTACATTTTTAATAAGATCCCAGATTGTCTGTAGCAGTGGCCACCTTTATTATTACTATTATTTTACAAGGAGTGAATGCCTTTGCTTCTGTTGCACATGTGCACATTTACTACCTTTAATGGCTTGTTTAAATTAAATAACACAGTGCACTTAAATTCTGGGAGTCTTATTATCTCATTGAGATGCTGCCGCTCTTTTTGTACTGTGACAGAAACCCCTTGGTCAAATTGTATCTGTCTCTTTTTATCCCATTTTTACCAGTAGACAATGTTGCGATGAAAGATCCTCCGGACTTATTGGACAGGCAGAAATGCCTGGAGGCCTTGGCGTCTCTGCGGCACGCCAAATGGTTTCAGGTTGGCTCTTTGTTCTTACCTTGTTGTTATTGTAGCCTTACCAGGTTTAATTTGAGACAGTTTTAATTTTAATGCCTCTTTAATTTCTGACTAGTCCTACTAGAGAAAAGGTCTAGAATTCCAAATCCAGTGCTGTACTGTGCGAGGGCAAACGTGACAGGGAGACAGCCCAACTGGTCCAGAGTTGTCATGAGGCTACAAAAGCAATCTTAACATTTCGCTTCCTTTTTTATATGTCTCTCTAAATTCAAGTCTTGTACTTTTATTTAAGTGTTTTTATTTTGCATGAAGCTGATTAAGTACTAAGTAAATAATAATTAAAAAACAATCTATCCCAGGACTCTGTGCATTTAAACAGAAAAGCAAAATTGAAGGCCAGGCTTTTGCAGGTGTATTGGAATCATTTTGTTTGTTTTAGGCCAGGGCAAATGGACTAAAATCATGTGTAATTGTCCTTCGTATTCTGCGGGATTTGTGCAACAGAGTCCCCACATGGGCACCACTGAAAGGCTGGGTAAGTACAGAAAGAAATCAAGGCCACAAGGTCAGGTCTCACATCTCCTGAGAGTTGTAGCAGTGTCTGGACTGGAGGAAGCAGTGTGTCATATGACACCCTCCTTAAACCCCTCTCCCTTTGCTCCCCACTAGCTGCTGCCTGTGTGGGAAAGACAAGGAGGGTATTGGCTGAGTCTGTGAGATGTAGTGATATCATGGAAAGAGACACACTGCTGTGGGCCTTGTGCATCCTTGAGGATGTGCAATAGAATCCCACTTACTGCCTTCAATGTCCCTTGTTTCGTTTTCCCAAACTGTCCTGCTCCCGTGGCAGTGCTGCTCCTGCCAGCAGGTGTTACCCTTTCATGGGGGCAGGTTGCTCTGCATGCCCAGAGAGGAACACTCTGTAGGCCAGTGGTGATGGTGTTTCTCTTGCATAGAACTGAAAACCATCAGAGAGAACACTCACCTGACTTGGCTTTAGAGGCTCCTCCTTTTTCACTTCCTGGGCAGGCAGTGGAGAGCAGCTGGTGTCCTCAAAAGGCAACTCAGAGCAGGGCACAGATGTGCCACGAACGAGGATGTGACCTCCTCTGGGATGGGTCTCTTGTTGGTTAGACCTGTAGTGGATTAAAAACAAAGTAACCTGATGTGAATGTCCTTCCCCTCTGCCCCTCCATATTTAACTGCAGTCACAGCTACCCTTGTGTCCATACTAATCATAATTTAATGTCTTCTAGCCACTCGAGCTTATATGTGAAAAATCTATAGGTACTTGTAATAGACCTCTGGGCGCTGGGGAAGCCTTGCGACGAGTGATGGAGTGTTTGGCATCTGGAATTCTGCTTCCCGGTAAGGGCCAAACCAACTCCAGGACACAAAGGCTTGACCAGCCAGACTTGATGTTTAGCTGTTGCTGTAGGATTAGATGAGAAATGCCTGTCTTGAACTCTGAACCTGCTGTGGAGTGAAATTAATGGTTTCTTGGGTAAAATTAGAAGATAAAAAAAGAGGTTGTGTGGTGGTCACTGTGTGAGTGTATTGCCACTGCAGGGGAAGTTAATGGGGAATGTCAGGTTTGTTTATAATTAACCCCATCTCATTAAGGGGTTGCAAACAAATGAAATGACTTAATGACCATCTGGTTTCTGTAGATTCATTGACATCTACATATCTGTCCAAATTATTCGTTGGGTTTTTTTCAAGCCTGCTGCTTTCAGTTCATGCTGTCACATATGAGCAGTGTTAACCCTGGTAAATTCTGTGACCACTGGTGCAAGGGACTAAGACCACAGGGTTAGCTTGCTTTGTTGGACTTCCTGCTGGAGAAGGTGTGCTCCCTGCCCTGCAGCAGCTAGCCTAGCCCTCAGCACTCTCCAGCAGTGCCTGTTTCCACATTGCCTCTCGTTGCCTCTGGGTAACCCTCGTTGCCTCTCCCCCTGCCAGGAGGCCCAGGTCTGCACGACCCCTGCGAGCGTGAGCCCACGGACGCTCTGTCTTACATGACAGTTCAGCAAAAAGAAGCCATTACACACAGTGCTCAGGTAGGGAACTCCTGTGTGTATACTGCAACAGGGAGGGATTCAGCTCATTAATGCCATTTATGCTCTGCCAGGGTGGCTTGTTTTCATGGCAGTCCTGACAGTTCTTGTGCTGCACTACCCTGGAAAGGTTAACTCACAGTTCGGGAGTGCAGGAGTGAAATCTCAGCCCTGCAAAAGCAGTGTGGTGTCTGTGCACCCACCTCAGTGCTCAAGGCACAGAGCCCCTGGGTGGGCTCCCTGTCAGTACACTCTGCCCTGTGTGTTACCAAAGTTAATGAGCTCTGCACTTTTAGATAGAGGCCAGCTGCAGAAACTCTCCTCACAGGAGTGGCTTTGTGTCTACAGACTTACTTAACACTTGGAGAACTGAGGTGAAGTCCTGCTGTGATGTAACTTGAGTTTCCTGTCCCCTTGCAGCACGCGCTCAGATTATCAGCCTTTGGGCAGATCTATAAGGTTTTGGAAATGGATCCCCTCCCATCAAATAAGTCATTTCAGAAATACTCCTGGTCAGTAACTGACAAAGAAGGTAGGTATTGTTTGTTCCAGAAATCACTAATTGGGTAGTAAACTAGGGGTTAATTTAGAATGGGTGAAGTGCCTGAGCTGTGTGCTGTGAATGTGGAGGTTTTTCTTTGTGTTATGTGGGGTGATTTTTAAAAACATATTTAATTGTTAGGAGAAAATCTGGAAGTTCTGTTGCCAAGAAAGGGGCAGTGGTACAGCTATAATACAGCTGATGATTTTCTTTAAGCACAAAGTCCTTTGGCATTCAAGGAGCACAAGGAGTGTTTGACACAGAATCCTGCATGGCTGGTGCAGGGAGCACTGAGCCAGTATTGACTTTCGTGTAGCCCTAAGAAAGCTGTGACTGATGGATGAGTTCTTTTCACTATAAACAAGCAAGGAACAGTGTGGGACTAATCAGACTCCTGCTGTGGAATCCTGTTTTCCTAATGGCCTATCTGTATCACAAGGAACTTTGTACCCTAGGTACAGGCTCGTCTGCTCTGAAGAGACCATTTGAAGATAGTGTTGGGGACGATAAAGATCCAAATAAAAAGATGAAGCGTAATCTGAGGAAAAGTAAGTGCAGCACTTCTTCATTCTGTTTGCAAAGATCTATTGTACAGGGGGAGCTGGTTTGGAAGCTTCTCTGTCTTGGTGTGGAAGAGCATGTGAAAAAGTCTTTGGAACAAAAAAGTGTTGTCTCTATCACCCCACATTCAGAATGTCAAACACATCTCTTACTGTGCATTGAATTTCCCCTGACATGTTTTACTAACTGAGTGATTTGCATTTTTAAATGGGATTTTCCCATCAAGTTACACTAGAATTGAAAGTGCCCAAGCAGCTGAGGTATTTTATGGATAATGTCCCTGTACTGTGGGGTTTTTCAAAGTACTGCAGTGACTTTGCTGAGTGAACACTGGACTCTGCATTCTTCCCTCTCTGGAGCTAGCTGCTGGTCTCTCAAGACCTCCCTCAAGAAAAGTAAAATGTTTAATCTACAAAACATTAATGCTGCATATATACACAGTTTGGAATGCTCTGAGTATTGCTGGGATCCAGTCGTTTTAACTGTGCTACTTGGGTGCCAGTTCTGGATCTGGTTCCCCACTACCTATCAAACTGGTCACTCCTTTCCTAGCAGCCAGGAAGAAAACAGCTAGCTGCAACAGAAGTTTGTTAATATAAAGCCTGGGTAATTACAGCTGTTAGCCCAAACTAGAGTGTCTTAACAGCGTTATGGCTCTCCTCACCCTCTGAGAGGCCCAGGGGTGGTTTTGCTCCTTGATACAGACAGAAGGCACTGAAATGCAAACTGTTTCATTTTTCTGTTCATCTTGTTTTGTTCATTTTCCTTCCCCTTCCTCCCCCCACCCCTTCTACTATCTTGTACTAGTACTAGATAGTAAAGCAATAGATCTCATGAATGCTCTGATGAGGCTGAACCAAATCAGGCCAGGGCTTCAGTATAAGCTGCTGTCACAGTCTGGTCCAGTCCATGCCCCAGTCTTCACAATGTCTGTAGATGTTGATGGTACGACTTATGAAGCATCAGGACCTTCTAAGAAAACAGCCAAGCTCCATGTGGCAGTGAAGGTAAGGCAGCCTGAAGTAATCTGCTAACCCCAGATCTTGGGACAAAGAGTATGAAATGTGGTTAGAACTAGTAATATGCAACCTGAAAATGAAAAAAATTTGGATGAAGCTGAGCTACTCCTTATGTACTCTCAACACAGCTGGGCATGGTTCAAAGAGCATCACTGGTTTTGTTCTAGCTGAGGGGAGGGAGAAGTTCCTTGGGCTCTGCAGGTCAGCTCATGGTGCAGTGGACTGACTGTGGTGGTCAAGTTCTGGACGGGAGAGGTTCATTGTGTTATGCTCTATTCCTTCCAGTGTTGGTGTGAAAGCAGCATGTTGGTGCCTCCCTCATTTTCCCCTTCCTCCTTGGTGTCTGTTCCTGGCTTGTGAGCTCCTGCAAACATGGACTTGTTTCCTGTCTTCAGTGCCTGAAGAGTAACTTTGTGTCCTGGGATGAACAGTGGATGTAAATGATTGGTTTCCAGTCAGATTTTCAGCAGG
>NW_008678667.1:37981-54333 GCF_000695815.1 Acanthisitta chloris
TCAACCTGCTGTCGCTTCCTGTAGGTGCTCTACACGACAGCAGTGACAGACTAGAACACCCAACTTCAGCATCCACCAGATGTGGCCCTCAGGGACATGGTTTAGGCGTGGGCTGGGCAGTGCTGGGGTAACAAATGGTTGGACTTGATGATCTGAAAGTCTTTTCCAACCTAAATGATTCTATGAAAGAACCTCTGTTAATAGTACTTTTCTGATAGGAACAAGCCCATCTGTCATTCTGTGCTTCATTTTGTTTTCAACAAGAATTTCCTTTTTAGAAGCTTCATCTGGCAACTTTCTGCTTTCCTTTGATTTCAGTTTGAAAATCCCATTGTCCTATGTGCTTTCAAGTTCAAAGTGTCCAGAAGTATCTGAGGGCATGTGTTGTTCCTCCAGGAAAAGTAGCTCTGCATGTGTGTCCTTCCAGACCTTCTGCCTCATTCTTTCATTTTGCCTCCCTCCCTGCAGTTGTTTAAAAAAAAAAGGCCCAAAAGACGCACTTGCCCTGCAAAGCTGTGACTGCTCTGCCCTTGAACCACTGTGCCTCAGCCAGATTTGTGCTGGTGGCGACCCAGCTCTGCTGTCTCTAAATTTGCACATCAAAACATCCACAGTCCAAGCCAAGAGGAAATGGGGGTGTGGCAGGCACTGGCTTTTTTCCTTTCTTTCCTTCCCCAACAGATCCAGGTCCTGCCTTCCCAGTGTTATAGGAGGGAATAATTGTGATCATTTCACTTTCTAATCTGACCTTCTTAAAATGTAGAAGCCCTGAAAGTGCAGCCAGACACACCCCGAGTGCATGGGAGCTCAGCCTGGGGTTACCCCTACAGGTCTCAGCTCAGGGCTAGAACACTGATTTTTGCAGACTTTGTTCTTGGGACTAAATTTTCAGCAGAGCTTCAGGTGTTTTTCAGATCCCTTTGGGCCTGTGCCTGGCAGCTCTGTACAGCTAGGGCAGGGAGCTGGCTAAGGGAGAGGCTGGCCTTGTGGTAGAGGATGTTTTTGAAGGAACTGAGCTCAGAAGTACCATCCTGTACAAGGCTTTAATTCTCACAAGACTGTCTCGTTTGCCCCACAGTCCACTTCTTGGTCTGTCCATAGACACAGAGAGGGGGAAAATTGTGTGTGAAACAGTCTCCTTATCAAGCCATTAAAGAATGTCTTTAATCTCTTACTTTACAAGGAATTCTCGAGATTATGAATGATGCTCATGAGTAATTGCTGTCCTGGAGACTAAAATTCTGGTTTGTGTTGATTCCACTTTCGGAAACCTGAAATTATTTTCCCCATTGATATTGTATTCCCCCTTGAATTCCTCCATTGAAATGGAGATCTCCATTTCAAATAGGCGAAAACTAAGATTCTGAGCAATCTGCCTTTATTAAGTGTATAGTGACTATTTTTTTGTGTTGTGATCAGCTTTGTATTTGTTCCTGTTCCCTTTCCCCTGTCACAGTTCATGTCACGTGGTTTTGTTGTAGGTTTTACAAGCGATGGGGTATCCAACTGGTTTTGATGCAGATGTGGAGTGTGTGAGTTCTGATGAAAAATCAGATACTGAAGGTAAAAATGAAACAACTTCTTCGATCTCAAGCAATAATACTGGAAATTCCACAGCTGACACCTCAGCTACCCTAGAGGTGAGGATTGCTTTGAGAGTACAGGTGACAGAGGTGTGGGCTTTGGGCCTTTGTTTTTCTGTTGGGTGTTTACTCTGTTCTTGTCAAGATATTAAAATATGAATCTCTTCAGCTTGGAGACACTTACTTTCCAGACAGTGTGTAATAATAAACCACACAAGTGTTTAGTCCACTGAGAAAGGGAAGTGGGGTATTTTTAACCCAACTGCCCTGTTTGTATCCACAGCTCAGAGCATTCTATTGCAGGCTGACCTGCTGGTGTGCTGAGCTCTCAGCTCTACCTTCCTCTCTTTCCAAGCAGCTACAGATATTTCTGCTGAAACACGTGACTGGGGACATGAGACTTGCTCAGTCGGAGCTGGGGAGTGCCAGGACGTAATTAGCTGGAGCAGACGTGGGCAGGGTCGGGAAGGGCAGTGTCTCCTTTCGGTGATAAAGCCTTCGATTTCAAGGAACTTGACACCATGGCCCCACCTTCATCTTGGGATTCTCCCAGGGCTGTAATTCCAAGTGCAGCTGGTGTAATGCTCAGTTTGTGCAGGCACCAGACTAGGCCCTGAGGACAGTAGCTGTCACCAGCAGAAACAACCATGTGTGACTTCTTGACAGCATTGTTGGTCCTCCTGCCCTTCTTCCAGAAGAGATTTCCCACTGGCTGTGCTAGCACAGCAGTTATGCTGCAGCCAGGGCTGTGTACCCTGGGATACATGTCTGCAGCTGCTTGTCTGCATTTGGAAGAGATAAAGGTTCTAAGGTAACACCCTGAATGTCTCTCTAGGTAAGAACTCAGGGTCCCATACTCACAGCAAGTGGCAAGAACCCAGTGATGGAGCTCAATGAAAAGAGAAGAGGTCTGAAGTATGAGCTCATCTCCGAGACAGGCGGAAGCCACGACAAGCGCTTTGTGATGGAGGTGAGCGGAGCAGAGGTAGAGCTGTTGGGGTTTGTTAACAGTGTGTCAGAGCTGTTTGCTGCTACAGTTCAGATGTGTTCTGTTTTGCTTTTTGCAATGCACATCTGTGGTGGTGATGTGCTCAGGTTTTTATACCTCTCATTACTGCTGTGATGAAACACAGGATTTCTTCCTACCAAAGCTCTTTATGGGTGGCACATCAGCCAAGTGTGTGCATCTTCCTAAGGATAAATACTAGGCATAAATTCATGTCTCAATTTTCAGGTAGAAGTAGATGGGCAGAAGTTCAGAGGTGCAGGCCCAAACAAGAAGGTAGCGAAAGCAAGTGCTGCATTGGCAGCACTTGAAAAACTATTTTCTGGGCCCAATGCAGCAAACAACAAAAAAAAGAAGATTCTTCCTCAGGTAAGAACTGTCCTTTGCTTTTCAGTCTGCTATTATCCCAGTTCTGGAGTGGTTTTTGGTGCAGGAGGCAGCATTCTAGTAAAGTGAGGTTAGCACAGGCTGGTGTTGTCATGAGGTGGTTGTCTGTGGAGTGAAATTCTGACCCTGCTGCAGCTATGTGCGTTCAGGAGGGTAAGAGAGAAGCAAAGACAATGCTGTAGGTCGAGGAGAGGATGCTTGTAAGGAGGTGGGAACACAGCAGTGAGGAGCAGCAGAGAGGGTCAGAAGCCACCAGTGTGGTGGTTCATGAACGTGGAACAAATCTGAGGTAAATAACCACAGTTAGAGCCAGGACTGAGGAGGGGAAGGTGCTGGGCTCTGCACTCAGTGACCTGGCAGAGGACCTGCTGTGTTTCTGTCAGTCAGATCCGTTAGCACAGCACTTCAGTCTGCATCCAGCCTGCGTGGTTCAAAGAGCTCTGTAGGTGGTGATTTCATGCAGGTGGCCTTGTATTCCAGCAACACCTTCACTCTCTGAATTGCTATTTTTTGTCACTCTGGGCAGACTAAAGGGGTTGTCAATACAGCTGTTTCTGCAGCAGTCCAGGCTGTTCGAGGCAGAGGACGAGGTGCTTTAACACGAGGGGCATTTGTCGGGGCAGCTGCTGCTACTGGATACATCACACCAGGTAAGGCACAGCACTCACAGCTGATAGCTTAACTTTTGTCTCTCGGGTGTTCCTTGTCATGTCTGTCAGTCACCCGTGCAAGTGATTTCTTTAATCATCTGAGATGAAGCAGAAGGCAGAATTCCTGGGGGTTTAAATAAATCCAAGAGCTGGAGAGCTGGCAGTGCCTGTCCTTTATGAGTACAACTCAAAACTCAGTGTGCACAGAGCACAGACATATGGGCGTAATGGCTTTCCTGGCTTTATGATTTGTCTTTTTCATAGTTCACTGCCATGGCACAATTCCCAAAACTCTTTTCTAAGATCCTCCTGGATCATGTGCCCTTTTAGCATTAGGAGTGGCTTTCCCAAGAAACCCTTGTGGAGATGGAATTGAGAGGCTCAGGAGTTCCTGAGCTCCTAGAAACTTCCTACATGAATTTCACCTGGGAGCATCTATTAGTAGCTTCAGTGGTGGCCAAAAATAAAAGCATGTCCATTCATACTCTGGCTGACATGAAGTCATCATCCCCACTGCACTGCTCTGATCAGCAGAAACAGCTTTTGGAGCCCAAGAGCTTCGTGTTACCATTTTCACAAGAATATTTTAATGAAATGGTCACTTTCTCCTTTCCCTTACATGAAGGTGCATTTTCTTTACAACTCTGCAACGTCTGAGGTTTGCAGGTGACATGTGAAGGGAATCCAGACGTTGTTTTCACCACAGATCTATAAGAATGAGATGCTGAAGATGCTTTAGTCAAAGCAAATCAAATAGCTTCCAAAAAATAACACTTATATTCCTCCTGCTCAGCTTTTGAGATTACAGCATGAGCTCTAATTACACCCTCCAGCAGCTCCCACGTGCTAATAGCACAGCCCTGTTGTTTGGGAGCTTTGCTTCCTGGCACAGTCAGCAGCATGTCGTCCTCATTGCTCCTGTATGGTCATGTAATTTTAAATATTAAAAACCAGTAATTCATTTTTAATGGCTGTTAACATTGTTTTTGGAACTGTCTGTCTGCCTGAGGAGTCATTTATGAGACACTTTAACCTGCCAGGGGCATGCTTCTTGCCAGTGTGGAATTACTCCAGAAATAAGTTTAATTTCCCAGTCGTTGTAGTTAAGCTTTTATTGGCTTTGGCCTTCACAGATTATTTCTCTCCATCCCCTGTTCTTATCAGAAATCTCTTGCTTTTTGTGATGACACAAGCAATCTCACCAGAAAAACAAGCCTGTAAAGCCTTCTGAACTACTGAGATACAGCAGCCAGTGCTGGTCTTAGCTGTGTTGCTTTCTGTCTCACTCCAGAGTCATGCTCTGCTCTCTGGGGAAAATCGATCCTGCTCTGTTTGTGTGAAGGGGTTCAGATGTGCTTTGTGGAACTCTGTCTGTTAGAAATGGCAGAGAAAGCACAATTCACAGGAGCTTTACTGATGGGGATGTAGCATCTGCTGCAGGCATCCAGCATTCCCCTCTTTATAATGGAAATTTAGGAAAATGACTGTTCTCTGCATAGGCTGCACTTGTGTTTTAGGAAAATCATAAGTAAATACAGGATGTCTGGGTCATGCCATGCTCTGACAGTGCAGACTTGAGGGATTCAGCTGGAAACAAAATGCTGAGGAAACAAAGTAGGGAATTTAACTCTTTGCTGCTGAGGCATGAGAAAGTCCCTGGTAGCTAGTTCTTTGGGCCAACATGGCGAAGGCTTTCGGTGTTTTCAGCAATATTTCTCTGTATTGGTGTGAGTTTGTTTGTGCTGTGGTCCTGCTTCAGGTACCAGGCAGGGCCCCCCTGTGTGTGCAGACACTAACTGCCCTGAGTCACACAGGGAGTGACCCCCATCCCTCCTCTGTCTCCCTGCAGGCTATGGAGCACCGTATGGGTACAGCACAGCCGCACCAGCCTACGGTACGTATAGCTGATCATTAACTCCTTAGACATGATGCAGGATCTGTTGTGGCAGTCCCCAAATGTGGCAGTGCGAGGAGAAATCCAAAGAGATTAAAGCTCTTAAACCATGACAACAACAACACTTTTATGCCATAACCTTGTGGTTCTTTTTTGGTTGGAGTAGCTTTTTGCCTCTGCTTTGCCTGATCTGTGGAAGGACTGCTTGTTCTAATTGCCTGTTCCCTCCATACTGAAACCAAATCCAAGTAGTTCCCTTACTTTTTACAGCCAATCCGTGCTCCATTCAAAGACTACCGAAGGGCCTATTTCAGCACCTCTGACCTGTATTTAGCTAAATGGCATTACAGCAACTTTGGTCAAATGTTTGTCCCCAAGTGTAAGTGGCTTGTGGACAAAGCTCCCTTAATGCTGTCAACTCTATGGGCAAATCCACCCCCTCACCCCCCAGAGGCTAACCCACTGCTGCCTGGGCCAAGCAGGATGGGTTTTGGGTAGCTCACCCCATTGGCAGTCAGACTGCAAGGAAGGTAGAACATGGTCATTTGCCACAATGCTTTTTACTGTGAAACAGAGTGATATCAGGCTGGCAAAGCACTGGTTTCCTGGAGGCTGTAAAATGAGCTGATAACCAGAGAGCTGTGATGGAAGGGTTTTCCTTAACTCGGCTTCTCCCTCCCCACTGGCTTGTTTTACGCTGGACTAACAATGCATTCCTCTAACCGGCCCTTTTGGTTACTTTGAATGAGGTTTATGTGGCAATGGGAGCAGAGCAGTTTGGAGTCAGTGATATGTCCTGGCTCACATCACATGAGCCCAGCAGCCTCTCCCATGGCAGGCACTGGGCACAGCTTGCTGCTCAAATGACCAGCACATTTCAAGGCCTGCAGTGTTCATATGGGAAACTTTTGCTTTTTAGCATTTGTAATGCTAGTCCTCCCAAATTTGGATAGCTTGGGCAGTGCCAACTCCCCTGATAGCACTGTAAACGTTTCAAAGCTTTTGAAACGCTAATTTCAATGCTTCTCTAGCAGTATGAGCTCTATCAGGGGAAGAATGCTGCTGCTTTATTGAAAATGTTCACTTTGCTTGACTGGGACCAGCTGGTCCTGTGCTGTACTGACAGGGGATGGAGAATGGCCCCACGGGCTGTGCTCAGCGTGGAATTCTCTCCTGGGAATTGGAGCAAACCTCTCTAGATTCAGCCCTGCTGACTGGCCACGTGCTCTGGCAGAAGGGCAGCTGGCAGCAGGGCTGTCCCGCGGAGTGTTGTCCTTTGTGCTGCATCACACAAGGAACAGCTACATGTTTGCTCAGGGAAAAATGAAAGGAAATTGAATTCAAGGTATGGATTTTTACAAAATCCCCTTGGTTCTTTCCAAGCAGCAGTCTCAGACTGTAACTAGGCTGAGTGGCATGTCTGTCTTTTTACAAGCAGTGACACACAGTGACATGAGGAATCCTTTCCCTGCTGAAGGCAGGAATACAACTGTTACCAACTTTCCTTGCAGCTTTTCTTGCTTTTTTCCATTCATTTCTTCTGTTTCGTGGTTTTTCCCTCATTCTGCCTCTTTTGGGAGCTGGATTTTAAGCCCTTAAGCTGTGTATATGTGACATATCACTGACTTCAAAGCACTGTGGAATTGGATGCCCCCATTTTTCACATAAAGAGTTTCTGTTTTTAATGTCTTATGATTGTGATGCCAAGTTCTGGGATAATGCTTTTTGGCTGTAAGGTAAACATGTCTCTTTGCCTTTGTAAGCTGTTGCATGTTGGGAAACTTCACTTTGATCATCTGGTGCTCTGGAATACCTGCTGTTGCTGCTTTGTGATTTCTAAATGGATACATAGGTTAAATACTAGAATTTAAATAGGCAAGATTAAAACCCAAACAAACATCTAATTGTGCACAAGTTTGCGAGGCCACAAGAACTCTAAAATAATCATGGAATCAGGCAGATGTTAATCTTTCCAGATTTGCCACTTGAATACAGGAGAGGAAATGCAGGATAAGGAAGCAGATGCAGAATTTACTGTAGGTGCTTGATTTTTGGCTGACCTACCTGGATGCTGATCAAAACTGCCGAACAGTTTCCCTGGGAGTTGTATTTTATGCACAGCAGTGCCTGTCTAGAATATCTGCAATTGCAACTGGCCTGTGAAATTAACTCAGGACGTAGAACAAGTTAGTGGAGATTAATTACCATAAAGATTATGAAGCAGAGCTTCAAGTCCAAATGCATACTCTGCTTCTGAGAATATCACTTCCTTTAATTTCACCAAACACCAGGACAAAAATAAAAGCAGACTTTAAGCTAACCATCTGTGTGAAATAGTGCAAAGTGTTGAAGTGTTACTGTTTATGGGACTCTGCACCCTGAAATCACATTGACTGATCTGGAAAAGGTTAATGAGAACACTACTGTAAGTTCTTATCTGACTTTCTTGGATTGCTGAACTTATTTGGAGTCCTCTCCCTTTCTTCTCTCTGTAGGTTTACCCAAGAGAATGGTTCTGTTACCAGTTATGAAATTCCCAACTTACCCCGTTCCCCACTACTCATTCTTTTAGCAAATGGCAGAAGCTAATTCCTATTGATTGAACAACACAGTACAGTACAGAATGTTAGAAGAAAAAAAGCCTTTTTATCCTGTTTTCTTTGAACACATACTTGAGCAAAGTCATTTGTAAAGAAACATCTTTTTCCTACTTTTTGATTTTAACAAAATGCAAATTTAGTTCTCTAAAACTTGAAAAAAAATGTTCTGTGAAATGTTACCTCATTTTCAAATAACTTATACCAGCCTTCTGTTATAGGGAAGAACTAGAAGCTTAATCTTACGTTTTAAATGAAGTATCCGATTATGTAAAATTAAATTTGTGAAGGATGTATAGAATATAAAACACTGATCACAAATAAACTGTTTTGTTGTAACACAAGAGTACTGCCTGTTTCCTAATGCAGTCACACAGACTCAGTCAATGACCTGTGCTTGCTGTAGGTTATTAAATGCAGGGCATAGTTCTTTAAAAAACAAAAATAAACCCTAAAAAAGACCCAACCCCACATGACAGAAACTTTACAGTTAACATTTAACTTTGTAAATATTATGGTGTGTAACAAACTTAGTAAAATATGGGTTAAAATATTGGTTTATCTTATTTTTTATAGTTAAGCATCAGTACCTGAGTTTCCTTATAACCTTTAAGATCAGCATACTGTAACTGTGATTTTGGACACAGTCTTAATTATCCAAGAAGGCTTTTCACTCCACACAAAATGCTGAAAAACAAACAAAGCAAAGGGAATTAATGTTAGGCTGTTTCTGTACTAGGCTGCATTCTGTGAAACAAGTATTAAACAAAGCAAGTTCCCACAGGAGGACTCGTTTTACACTTCCAGGGACACACAGTGACGCCTGTATTGCCCAGAGAAAGGACAATAACCTTACAATCAGGTTCTTTAGAGCTCAAAAGCTGTTTGTTTGCCTTTCTTTTGTTTTTACCAAAAAAATAACCAGAAAAAAAGAAACAAATTGCACTTGTTCTTGTGGCCTTCTTCACTTTTAAGATTGTCTGCCCTCCCTTGATTTTCCATGCACCATTTCTGCAGTAGTTGTCAATCGTGTATCAAACCAAAGGGTTCTCCTTTCCCCCTGACATTTATAAGAATCTAAAGCAGCAACAAGGTCCCCATGAAAACTTGCTATTTAATTGTCCCAGTTCTTGTTGAGTGCTGCTGTGACAAGTGACACACTTCAGCCATAGGCCAGTACTTCTCTAAGAGTTGGTGCTCAAACCCAAAGAATCCTCTTTCCCATGAGGAGTGTGTGCACCTGTCTGAAATTCCAGGGCAGGCCCCAGCTCCACGATTGGAGTCTGTACGGACTGTGGACTGCTGTGGGCTCTAAGGAGGGATCCAGTGGTCTTTATTAAGGTATCACCCCACAATCAGCAGCGTTGTTGGTTGCACTCTCTCCTCAGCCCTCACCCGTTGCTTTTCCGTAGGTTGGCTTTAGTTCCTGCTCTCCCAAAGATTTGCCTTTCTCCCCTGTTCTCTAACAGACTCTGCTGCTGAGGCAGGGGGAGCTTTATACGTGACGAGGGTGTATGACCAGTGCTTAAAGCAGTGTAAAGTTCCTCCTCCCACACCCCCTTAGAGGGAAAGAAACACCAGCCAAGCTGAATAAGGGGTGGCTTATGGAACAAGCTGCTTCCCTTGGAATTAACAGCAGCTGTTATTCTTAAGCTAAGTATTTGTGCTTAGGAATGTGTCCCCATGGTCAGTGAGTTTCCTCTGCCATAGCTCTCACTCCCTTTGGTGTTGGTGGTACTTTAATAAACCGTAGATGGGTGAGCCTGGGGCCTCCCACGTGTCAGTGTCGAACACAGAGCAGGGACTCGGGGCTGGAGTCAAATTGAGAGGTGCTCATGAATCACTGCTGTGTTTTGCTGGCCTATGGATGAAAGGAAGCCATCACGGAGCAGAAAAAGCATGGCTGATCAGAGCCCAGTTTTGTTAATCAAATATTCATTAAAGGAATCTTTCCTCTGCACACATTTGTTTTCCCCTCTCTTTTGGAGTTCCCCTGATTGGCAACTGTTTGTAGTTCATTTTTATTTTTTTCCTGAATCCCCAGCTTTGTAAAATTTCAAACAAAACATTCTGTGAACCAATTCTATGCGGTGAACATTCGTAAGCCAAAACCTTGTGATTTCAAAGACAAGAAGGGCGCTATGCTCTTTTCCAACATGATGGCAGTCATTTCAGATGATTTATAGAAGTCATTCTTTATTTTTCGTCATTTGTTGGGAGTTACTAACCACATTGTAAACTTGCCCCCTTGCTGCATATTTTACATTTCTCTGCTTTACTGAAAATATGAATGAGCTGTCAGTTCTTTGTTTAGAAAGTGGTAACCTTGGAAGTGTTAGATGTTTCAATACCTTCAAAGAATTCAAAGTGCCCATTTTACAATGAAAATTCCACTTGCAGCTGAAAGAGCAGAGAAATTTAAATGGAGCTTTAGCTTCAGCCAGTCTCAGAAATTAACATGAGGTTCTTGCTTCTCTGCTCTTCTCCCACTGTAGGTGGTTTTTTCATTGACAGTCCCTATTGCCAGCCTCTCAGCATCGCACCTTTTATTATTCACTTGGGCCCTCAAGATTTCTTCTCTGACTTCTAGAACCATCAGGTTGTGTGGCTCCAAATGGCATTTTGTACATGTCTTAAAAGCAAGAACAAACGTGGCTCGTTTTGAGGTTTCTCAACTTCAGACATGGAATCTGAGCTTTTTTCCTTTTTTTTTTTGGTTTTTTTTCCACTTCTTGAACTTTGCTCCATGTAATGAAAAGCAATACTTAGTCCAAGCCACAGTCCTTTCTTTGGGTACATAGCAATAGATGTGTATATACTTCTGGTTATTTCCTGACACTAGAAGGGAAAGACTGGTGTGTCGGGGGGGAAACCAACACCAAACCAAGGCACAGCCCAGGCAGAGCTGCTTCAAGCAGTGACATCTGCCGTGACTTTCACTGCTGAAGTCCTTCAGAGTCTGAATACTATGCTGTATTTGCATGTTTCCTATAAAAGTTGCTACAGAGGTGTGCAATGGTCACTCCTGAAGCAGCAGTGCTTTGTGCCATTGTGCATGTCAGCAGACATGAAATGTAGCAAAAAGGTAGAAGAAAAAAACAGAATATATATTTTTTCCAAAATGTAACTGAACGATAATATTCTCTCTCTCTCTTCCCCACATCATTGATACGAGGCACAAAAAGGGTAGGCCTGAACCTGAAAGTCAAGTGGATTGTTTTTGTGTCTCTTAAAATCATCACCAAATGATAGGAAAAAACAGTATTTGGGACACAACCAGTTCAAAAAACTTTGCTGCTCTAAATTGACTGAGTTTTTTCCTCTTGAATATTTGTATGTTGATATTTTGAGATTGTCAATCAGCAATAACTGAAAGGTGAATGTTTTTGTAAATGGTATTGGAACATCTATATGTTGCAGCTTAAGACTTTTAAGCAGTTTTCAGCAGGTTAATTCCACTTTATTCTCATTCTCTCCGGACCTTCATAGCCATATGCACTTGTATAAAATAAGCAGAAATGTAGTGACTGTAAGCTGAGATCGTGATATAAAAGGTAAGAGATTTTATTTTCAGCTTAAAGAATATTTTTATTGCTTTTTTTCTAAAAATCTCATATACCTGTGACAATCTTGTATATGGCACGTTTTTATTATGTCTTGTCTAACTAATGTTTAAAGAGGTAACACATAGGTCTGAATCCCAACTTTGTATTTCTCAAGGCCAATTCAAATATTCCAGTCTCAGTTAGAAAATATTACTTAACACTTTTAAGAAACTGTTTGGTTTTATCAACAGACTGTTCTCCTTCAAATATTTTTCTCTCGTGTAGCATAAAAAGCTGTATTGATCCTGCTGTGTCAGGCACTGCATCCCTTGCATCCCTGTGGATACATTTGGGTAGGTACCAAAGCCACACCTTGGTTCTGGGTGTGTGGGATGGGTGACACTAACTAACTACAACGAGAGAAATTATTTCCCTCAACTATTAAAGCTAAACTCCAAATGAAGGATGAAAGACTTTGATGATATTGCAGTTAAAATCTGCAGAGATCAAATTACATTAGGCCAAATTAATTCAGGAAGCAGCCAAGTTTGCTTCCCTCCCGTGGGTGCAGGGAGGAGAGGAGGGCAGGCAGGCAGGGATTTAACTCTGCCTGAATCACTCGCTTAGCTGTGGTTTTCTACAGCTGGAAATTAGAATACAGCCATCCATAAATAATTGTTTTCAGTTCTGTAGTGAATTCCAAGTATTTAGTTGGATTAAAGTATTTTAATCCAAGTATTTGACTTGGATTAAAATGGGTTTGGATCATGACCTATTGGTGCACATGATATGTGTAGTTTTAAAACTCTATTTTTTTATTTGCCTTTTAAAACTTGCGTTATGCCAAGTTGCATAGCACAGTACTGCAGAGGGGCAGTACTTGCAGTACTTGAAGTTGCTGGAAACAACTCTTTTTATATAAAAATGGTTAAAAAACAAAAAAGCAAAAGGGAGGGAGTTGATGTTCTATTAGCATTTTAGGGTCTCAATTCAGAGATGAAACGTAAGAAAACCCTGACTGATCACACTTTATGCTGGTGTCAAACAGGAAACCACTTGGTACTGAATATGTAGTGGTATATCAAGCCCAAAGGTTGTTGTTCTGCATCAAAATATAACAGCAAATACAAACTATGTATTTTAACCATCAGATTCACTAACTAACTGCATGTGTAGGTTATCCATACCTCAGGATAAGTCTGGATAGAATTCATAGGCTGATAAACCAGCTGTTCAGTAGTGTCAGCTTTGCTCCTGTGGGCAGGAACCTGAGCCTGCAGGGCCTGTGTGTCTGCACCTGGGGAAGTGACCTGGAGGAGCTGTACCAGGGCTGGCCCTGGGAGCACACAACCCTTTGATGACATTTGCAGGACAGCTGATGAGCCATCAGAATGTCCTTCCTGCTCGGGGTGCAGGTTTCCATCTGCTGTTATCAGGATGCAAACTCAGGGCTAGGTCTGAAGCTCACTTAGAATTCCACTCCTGTGTCAGGCTGTGAGGCCCAGCAGTGCTGATCCCGGAGCAGCAGGCTGCTCTGCCTCCCTCACACTGTTTTATATGCACTAAGGTGCATTAGAATGAACTTCTCCTGAGTATTCCTTTCCTGAGCTTAACTGCTGTCAGCCTGACAAGCACTGTCCGGTTCAAGGACTGATAATAAACATCTTGCTGACTCTTATTTGATCTGCTTCTTGGTGGACTGTGCTTGGCAGCTTAATCCATCTGCATTTCTTTCCGTAAGAATTGCTTTGCCTGTGAATTTCCATGTTTTTCTGTCATCACCATTTCACTCTTAAAATCCTAAGCATTCCACTCTCCTGCTGGTTTTTCCAATTCTCACTTTGTTGGATTTTTTCACCAAAAAGAGACTAAACTTCTCTAATACGCTGCTGTTTGTAATGCAGTACTTGTCTCTGGAATGTATCCCCTTGCCTTTGCTGCCTCCCTTTGCAGTGGGACAGAACCATTTCCTGACATGTGAAACAGTGGTGCCAAGGCTCCTAATCCCTGGGTTCTGCAGCCACTTGGAATCAGAGCTAATCCCCTCAAGTGTAGGATTGTCTGGGAACCCCCTCAGTGATGTGGACCTTGAGCAAAGTAGTCCCATGTATTGGAGGGGCACAGAGTAGGCTCTTAAGTGCCTAATGCACTGGCATTTGAGAGAGCAGCCAAATTCTAGCAGTGGGTTTTACCCTAACTGAAATACCAGGCTATTATCTGATGAGTAATTTGGGTAACATCTGCTTCATCAATGTTGCAACAAGCACTATTTTGCTAAGGCAGAACTAGAAACTCCTTTCTTTTGCATTATACTTGCACATCTCCCTTTCAAAGCCTCCTCACAGGAGCATGGTCTGAAGTGCCTTTTCTGTGAGGTTAGAGGTCTGCTGCAGAGCCACTGAGCTCTGCAGTTCTGGGTATGCCCAACAGCCAAACATGGAACTCTGGGTCCATATGCTTTGTGCAGCTGCCAGTAGCGTTGCTGATTTTGTAGTCCCTCTTCAGTGAAGCAGAAATGTTATTTTACAGTTTGAATTTTTGGTTCATGGAAAAGAATTCTGAAAAAGTTCCTTTCAATTAGTACATCTATAAATAGGAGACAGGGAAAGTCTGTGCCTGTACACTGCCCACCTTAATGCTAGTTTTAGCTAAACAGATGATCCTGTGTATTTTGGGAGATGGTGTCTGGCACTTATAGGATTAAAGGAAGCCAGAGATTTACAATAAGGAATGGACCTGTGCAATGTGTTATCTGTACTGGGGGTGAATGGCATTACCACTGACTTTGGAATAACATCCATGAGCTCTGTGGTCTGCTCAGCTAACACAGGATGGGGAGACTGAAACACAGCCTGTTCCCCGACAGAGCAGCAGTTTGCTGTTAGCTCTGCTTGCACACACAGAGAACCAGGCAGGGACTTGTTCTGGGTTTCCCAGGACCTCCTGAGGGAGCAGTGTGTGTGTAACCAGCCTTGCTGCACTGAAGTGCCTGTGTGAGACAGCCATTCCTCTGGCCCATCTCTCCTTCACTGCACAGTTGTAGCACTGCTGTAGGAGCAGCATTGATAGGACCTTGCTGTGAGGTCAGGTATTCTAGAAGTGTTTTCCTTTGTTTTTGAAATAGATGAAAACTAGATGTGAGGAGACACCTGGTGTCAGCACAGATAATCCAGATCAGCTGGTGGCTCCTCTCCCAAGGTGCACAGCTCTGCAAGGAGCTGTCACCTCTATTTCACCAGCTGCAGTGGGCAGAGAACTGGGGTTTTAAGCAGCAGTTTTGAACAGCAGCCTGTCAGTCTGTGCAGCTGGAAACCCTCACATACTGTGTACTGCTCACCATACCTCAGTATTTTCCCTCCTCATGGGTGAGTGGCAGCTGGAACACTTGTCATTTTCCCAGAAAACAACTGTGAATGTTGAAGAAATAAGGTATTTAATAAGTAGGACTTCAGCCCTGCTTTGCCAGCCACACGAGACTTCCCCAGGCATGTTCTACCTAGAGAAGGTTTCAGGTAACCAGATTGTTTTGGAGGCCTTGGCTAGCTCCGAGCATGGCATGTGATGCTTCCTGCCATCATGTCCTCTCTCTGCCAGGGCTTGCTGTCTTCCTTAAGCATGCACTCAGGAGCTGGAACATGGTGACCTTATTCCTGGGCCTTATGCCAGTGGGATGGAGGGAGGCCAGAGCCTGTGCTCCTGAAGGGAGCTGTGTGGAACACAGCCTCGGTTGCCCAAGCAATTTCTGTTGGACACAGAGCACAATCCAACCCTCGCAAAGGCAATTTAGTGCCTGGGTAGGTGGTTCTTAATCCATCTAATTTGCTGTCGTGTAGCCAGTGTGAGCTAATTAGATGATTCAGCAATTGTCATGGCTCCCACTTGACGTGCTGTAAATGCTGCTGCCATGACTTTCAGTGCCACTCAATACCTTTGCTTGTGTGAATTCTGTCCTCCTGCCCTGCCTTTTCTGATCACCTTCTCGTATCCCAGGAAATAACTGATTCTCTCAAATAATGGAATTGCTACATAGAAATGTCTAGGTTCTTTAAAACTTTAAATCAGACTATGAAGCACTTCAAAGAAACTAGTTTTTCTACAAATATTTCAACTTATTCATGTGCCAGGGGACTATTTCTACTCATTTACAAAGATCTGTGAAAGCTACTCCTGTATCTCTGATCTCTGGAGACAAGGATTCTTTCTTTGAGAACACTTGCCTTCTGGTAGGAAAAAAGATTTAAAGTGTGTCTCACTGAATAAAAGACTGTACCCTCAAGCCCCTGAAAGAACTTAATTGGGGGAAAGTGCACAAATCTAAAATTATCCGAGGCTTTCTGATCTCATTGAACTATTGAGAATAATTTCCCTGACAAGTTCCTCAAGACTGTTTGGAAGTAGAAAATGCAGGAAGAGAAGCATGAAGATTTTTCACGTAGTCTAGGAAAAAAAAATCTCCTGTTTGTTGGCACTTCAGCTATGGGACATCAAACTCTTGTCAATTCTTAATCTCCAAGATAGCAATAAATGTGAGCAGCTTTAACATGCCATCCCTGATTCAGTCCCAGCTATATCCCTGGAGAGTAAGCCTGGCAGTCCCTGTCTTATCAGCCACCAATTCCCTGAAATAAACTGTCCCTTGCTTCATTTGTAATTCTGCATCTGTACTTCTGGGAGTCAGTCTAGAGGTGGC
>NW_008678667.1:54353-54776 GCF_000695815.1 Acanthisitta chloris
AGAGCAGGCAGACAACACAGCACTCAGTCCCTCTGCCTCTTCTGCTTGGTATGCCAAGATAACACTCGCTCTGTGTTAGAACTTCTTGCCCTTAGCTAAATTCTCTGTAGACAGTTGCCTGTTACTTAATCAAGGGAAAACTATGTCCCAGCTTCAGCTGAATTCCAAGTCACAGAAGCAGCTTACAAAAACAGCTCCTGTTTCCGGTGGCTCTGGGAAACAGCACAAGAACTCTGCTGCTGTGGATTCCTTTGGATACATGATGAGATGTGTAAACATGAAGCTCAGATTGTTGTTCTCAGTCGTGAGGCTGACTAAGACCTCTCCTCTCTGGCATCAAAAGAATGAAAATGAGCTCTGTGCTGGGCTCACTGAGGAACTGCACTGTCTTAAAAGGCAGTAACTCAGCTCGAGTGTTCAGCA
>NW_008678667.1:54807-65327 GCF_000695815.1 Acanthisitta chloris
GATACTTTATTGACTTGTTTAAAACAGAGCAAGGGGACAGTGTAGTGGAATCTGCTGTCTGTGTACAGGAGACAGCTTGTCTAATGGCTCGTTGGTTTCATTCCACCCTAAGTGGAAATTCTGTTCAAGTCATTTTAGAGCAATTCATTGCAGAAATTCAGCACTCAAGTCCTGTGCCTATGGGCCATGGCAGCAGTTTCACCTGCACTTTCTTTTGAACATAGACTCTTTAAACTGGTTGTTAAATATTGGGTATTAAGAGACTTCTCACCACAAAGCTGTTTTATTACTTAACCTCAGAGTTATGTCGCCCTAGCTTTGTTTGTGTCACCTAAATCCATACCTATTTATGTCCAAGTGTTCTGGTGCTCCTGAAACATCTTCCTTTTTCCCATTCTGCTTATAGAAATGGGACTGATTCACTTGATGGTTTGTAACTGATGTGCGAGATAATACAAAAGCACAAGTTGGACACATCTACCTGTTCTCCTGTCCTGGATCTTCTAGGAGAAAGGGGCTCCTCCTGCCAGGCCTGGCTGAGGCTGTGTAGGCAAAGCAGTGCTTTGCTGTGAGTGGTGAGTTAGGTGAGAGAACAGTTCATCATGCAGTAAGATTGAAAGTCAGTAAAGTGGTGTTTTTCTCCAGTTCCTGTGACTGCATGAAACATTCAGATATGTGCTTACCTTGCTGTTTAAGAGGAGCTGAATGTCCAAATTTAGTGTGTGGAGATGTCCATTTCTAAGCCAGATCTTTTATTTTGGATATTGTTTTATCTTATATTTGGTGCCTTAACTCTGTACAATTTAAGGTCATAGATACTATTCCACAGGTAGTTTAGTAGTTAAGTGTACTTGAAAAGAACCATCAAGCCTAGTCCATAGAAACTCTTGCACAGACTGAAGCCTCCTCAGTGGGAGAGTAACTCTTCCATGTTTTAAGTAACAATCCATTGATAGCTGAGAGTTGTAAGAATGTAATCAGCATATCAAAATTTTAACCACACATTGAGACTGAATTTATCTGATTTCTAACTTCGGAGGTTTGTGGCAATTAGGTAATTAAAGCTACAGTCTCTGCTGTGTAAGTAAACAACACCAAAATGTTTTCTCACCAGCCAGAAGTGCATGTTTGTAAAAACCACTGGACTGTTACGTCAGCTAGAACAAATAACACATCGTTTTAAAAAGCATTAATTGAATGTAACTGGCTATCCTTCACTCATTAGCACAGGGGAGTTGGAGTGAGTAAGAGTTGCAATTAATTTTTAATTAATTAAACTTAAGCCTCATTCCTGCCTCTTACCTGGATCTAGAAGCTCCAGCTGCCTTATGTTGCTTTGCAGCTCACAAGGTGCAATGCAGCTTGTGCTTGAACACATGATTTCTGATGCATCTGGTCCTGGCAGGATGGACTGAGGCAAGAGAGAGAGAGAAAAGAAAAAGCTGTAAGCAGAATGTCTTTCTCCAGTCTTAAAAGACAGAGCATCACAGATAGGAAGTTAAAGGGAAGTTGCACTGCTCTTTCCACCTCCATAACAGTGTCTGGTGAAACCAGGAGGTTTATGTCTGCAGCCTCAGTGCATCAAGAACAGGGGGAGATGGTACTGCTTTTTCAATAGCTAGTAAGAACTCAGCTAAGAGGTTTAAGCTGTCCATGCAGTTAAAAGCTGCTAATGATGTTGCTACAGGAGATTTTTTTCTTCTGTTCAGTAAACAAGTCCAGGATTGTGGGATTTCCAGAGGAGGAACATGAGAAATCCCACGAGCAAATTCTATTTCCTGATGCAGCCCTGCCCGAAATAGAGAGACAGTTCCAGGCACTCTATACAGCATCAACTGAATTTTGGGAGGGAAAGGAATACTAGTACTTTCCCCTAAAGGAATACTAGTCACTTATTTCTACAGTGCTCACAGTATTCTTTACACAGAGGAGCCACAAGGGAAGGCAGGGACTGCTCCCACAACAACCTGTGTGATGTACATGTTTCAGGTCACCAATATTGGTGCAACTAGTTATGACCAAATAGGTTCATCTTACCAGAAAAGTGTATTTTGACATTCTATCCACTTCAATTTGTTAAGCTAAAGGGGAGTTAATTATAGCTCTCATCTGTTTCGAAAGGAGTAGAGCAGAAGGTAAGTTTTCACTTCATACTTCAAAGCTGCTATGAATAGATTAACAGTGTTCCATGGAAACAACCTGATGTACTTCTTTATTTTCTTTGTACTCATTTCTGTGTTCTTGGAAAAGCACAAGCTTGTGTAAGCATAATCAATACACAGTTACTCAGGGCACTGTATCATCGCAGCAGTGGACACTAACTGCATCTTAAGTCAACAGGCACATATAAATCAAGCTTAATTAAGAGGAACAGAACATCTTGGCAAGTTTTGCTTTACTACTGGCACTGTTACAATGTAATGATCTATGCATCCCAAAATGTGTGTATTGCTGCACTCCCAGCAGAACCCACAGTTCTGTCAGGGCGTCCTGTAAACCAACAAAGTCAGTGTAGGAGAGACAGGGTTTATTCTTCTTTCATTATTTCCACAAAGAACTGTTTCTAAGCAGATGGAAAGTGATACTGCTCAAAGGAGAATAAAGGTGGGCTGGAGAACAGCACTTAGAGCAGTACAGCTTTTGAGAAGCTAGTGATCATATGAATTTAATTATGAAAATTCTGATTTGCTGTACAGATTATTTCTTGTGCTCTCAAATTCCTATCACTGCTTCCCTGCTCAAAATAACAGGATAAAGACAAGTGTAGTTTTCTAATACCATCTATTGCATGGAAATAATACGCATACACTGGAAGAAAACAGAGGCTGTACTGCAGAGACTTATTCAACTACAGAGCCATTCTCTGGGCAATGCTGCATAATTTAAGAGTGGGTAAACATGCCTTCAGGGACAACATGACACAGAGCAGATGGTTAAAGAAAACCTAAACAACAACACAGAAAAAAGGCCTCAAAGCTTTGTCCAGTCATACACTTACTCTTCCCTGCAGAAGGGACAGGGACATTCATACACACATAGTGAGTTATCTGTCAGGCAGCACAAACGTCCTTAAGGACAAATGTTTTGGAGCCAATCTCCTTTTGGACACAACAGGGAGGAAGTTGACTCTGTCTTCCAGTTCCAAGGTGCAGTGTTTTATTTCTGATCCTAACCCTAAGTCAATACTTATTGATCAAACTGACTAAGCTTTTTAGGTCGACAAGCTCTCTATGAAGCAATTCTGTTCTCCTGAGCCTCTGCAGGGGCTGGTAACTGGTGCTTAACTACTGCTTCCACTCCAGAATGTCCCTGTCCTCCAGCTGTCCCAGAGCCACCCTGGGACACTTGCACTGCTGGGGGTGGGGGCTCTCAAAGCACTGAAGTACTACAGCAGAGCAAGTCCCAGTGGGCTGTGAGCTTTTTAAGGTTCTGTCTAGTTCTCAGTGACAAAGTTGAGCATGAAACCTGTACTGCCAAACACACCAGCCCCTTGCTGAGGAGGACCGCGATGGGAAGCAGGCTCAGCAGTGGAGATTGTGAGCAAAGGCTGGTGTTTTCCAAGTCCAACTCATAGACTTTTTTTTTTTTAAGTGGTTGAGTTTCCACCCACCAAAAATCATCATCAACCAAATCAATTAAAATTGCTGCTAATTTGGGCTAAAATATTGCCTTCGTATAACCCAAAGTACCACCATCCATCCACGTAAAGAATTGCTAAGCAAAGACTCCTCAGGAGGCAGAGCCCTGCCAAGAGTCTGCACACTTAAAGGCAGGAAAGAAATCTGGCAGTGCAGTATGAGGTGACTTTTCTGATGGCAATTACTTCTCCAAGACAAGGAAAAGACAGAGGCAGTGCTTTGGGACAGCGTTTCATGCTCAGCAAGTTTGCAGAGGGAAGGAATGCAATTCTATAAATCACTTGTACTGTATTTCTGTTTCTAGACTTGAATGAATTTCACTTTTCCTTTGTGGGTCAGCGTATTAAACATTAAAGAAAAGGTCTATTTTTCTAAATCTCTTTGACCAGTAAAGGTCTGACCTGCAGCCAACAGATGGATTTATTTATCCACAGAGGATGGAGTGTTTATTTTTACACTAAGATTGGATATGGCATTAAATAAAAAGTATGACCTTTAAACTATCTTAAGTACTATGAACGAATTCCACAAATGAGTAATACGGTGGACAATTCCATCTTTCTTCCCAATAAATCTCTCTCCAAAGAAGTTACCCAGAATTAAACTTCCAAATGAAGTACGAGAGATCTTTGTGGTCTAATTACAGACTACTTTCAAAATACTTCAGTTTTCTCCCGATTTGTAATCAGTAGAGCATAATGATGACTGAACTATTCCCGACTACACTCTAAATAAAGCAGTCTCAAATAAAGTAATTTGGCAACATCCAGAGCTATTTATAGCACTAAAAATGTAATCTGAACATTCAAATTTTCTTAATTTGGTAACAGTTGAGTGGGAAGAAAAATAACTGCACACTGAATTTTAAATTGAGCTGGATCTACTCAGCAGCCAGAAAAGCCTGCAAATGTAAAGTAAAGGGAATGCTCTTTGTACATTCAGTTGCTTCCTCCCGTGCTGCTGTACCCGACCACTGGCTTCATCTGGCTTCTGTGCTGTGGTTTGTTGGCCAACCACTGCTGACTGTACACCACACGGTCTGCACTGTAACCTCTGTTCATTGCCACTGATTGTAACCCAATGCTACAGACTGCTCTGTATAGAAAACCGTAACCATGTCCCATTTGCTTCCAATAGCTCCAATAAAGGCTTATCTCTGGAAACAGGAATTACGGCCTAATGATTGGGTTGGGGTTTTGGTTACAGGGAGCAAACTGGCTCCGAGGGGTTGTTGGAGCCTGGGAAGCCAAACCACAGAGGTCCATTCTGCCCGAGTCAGGTAACAGGCTCAGCAGCAAAGCTTCCAAAGGCTGCAGTGTGAGCAGACACAGCTGGGAGGTGTAAACACAAAGCACATTTCTGCTGGAACAAGCAGAATTCATTCCTTCACAGAGCATACAGGACTGCAACTGTGCAAGGGCTGCTGCACACCAGTACCTCTGGGGGGTTGCAGGGAAGCAGTAGCAGCAAAGCCCAGAAAAGGCTACGATGAGACTAGCCAGGAAGGCAAGTTTCACTCCAGAAAGAAAACTGGGCAATTCCTACCATTTAGCTAATTAGGAAACCTGGATGTCTATTTTCTTAAATTACATATATAAAGAATAAGTAAAGTTCTCTCAAACTTTTTCCTCTCCTGCCCCTCTCATACCACTGATTTCCTAAACATTAAATTCCTGTTGTCCTAGTTTGTCCTCTGAGGTCCAAAGCAAATCCCAGCAATTTCCTCATTCAAAACTACTGAGGGCAGAAGTTGGGGATACCATGACAATTGTGTGGCTGTTGTTTGTTTGAGGCTGCAACTCCTGATTTACTGGAATACACGAGTATGTCCAGTTGCCTGGAGTTACAGAACCCAGTTTTACTCTAGAAGTCATTTAACATATACTCTTAGTTTTCTTAGAAGTGTTTTTTTCTGGTCTTGACATGCTGAATTAAAGTCTGAGTGCAGAGGTCATTAATCAAATTCAGAGGAGATCAAACTTGAGCAAGGATTAAAAACTGTTGTGAGCTGACTGTAGTTGAAATTGCTCTTAATCAAAAGGAACTATATGAAACCCCACAGCTTAGCCTATATGATAACTGGACCAGGACTTGGTGTGAGACTACAGCACTGGACAGGGCTGTGCAGCCAGCCCAGTCTGCTGGTGTACAGCAAGGGAGTCAGTTACACACAGAACAGCTACTGAGGGACCATTGTACTAAACCACACATCACTTAACATTCAGAGCTGTAGCAGATATTCAGCAAAGAAGATCCACAAACAAGTGAACACAGACAGTGCAGAAAACATTAACATTTGGCTGAAACTGAAGTCAGTTTTACCTTCTGTATCAGCACAATGCTACCTATGCGCATGCCTAATGTCACTGTGTACTGAGAGGCCATTCCAACAGCTCCCTCGGGATTAGCATCTCAGAGGTGCTGAGAAGGCCAACAGCTCTCTGGCAACTGCTGGTCAGGAACAGCTCCTGAGAGGAGCTGGGCCCACTCCAGGAGCTGGCAGACACTCTCTGGCCTGGCAGGAATGGCACGAGGGGCAGACAAGGCAGGATTCACGCAGTGCTGGGCCTAGATTGATAAAGGAGGTTGGCACATCCTCCTTCCTTCACTGTGAAGCTGCCTGACATCTCCTACTCAGTGATACTCCTGTGCTGCTGTAGCTAACCTGAATTTGCCAGGCAGGTACAGGGTGTCCTGCTTGGGAGGACAGGGAAGCTGTGATTTGTGGCCCCTAGTGCTCATCACTGTTACCACTCCTCCCCCACAAACCAATAAATACCCAAACCTGTCTGCTTGTTCTCAGCAACCTGCAGCTGACTGCAATGCAGTGGAATCTGCAACAGAAAGCTCCTTCAGCATTTTCAGGCCCTCCCCAACATTGCTGGACCACTCTAGCCCCATCCTTTGCTGGCACAGCACTGAAGGGATCCATGCAGGAGGAGCCATCTGCTTAACAAGCAGGATGCCTAGTTTATCTTGCTGCAATCAACATCACCTTCAAAAAATGTATTTGATCACAGAGGAAGCAGAAAAACAGTATTTATTGACTGATGTCCAAGCAACTAACAAGCCAGTTTGTAACTTCCATGTGCAAGGAACTGCTGCATCTACAAACCTGCCCAGAACAGCACCTCTCTCTCTGCAAGGAGAGAAGTGTCACCTCACTTAATTGCTCACGACACAATGCTGACTTTGGGGGTTTGCTGCAGGATTGAGTTCCAGCAAGTCAGCTACAAAGAGTTCTTCTCTCTCCCATTTGCTAAGCTGTAAATTTATCCTCTTTTGTGACCCCAATCCTTGGTACAATCAACTGACAGAAACTGGAGCTGCCAATGCTTTCAGGGCCCTGAATTCATCTTCCCTTTGGGCTATACGTTCAGCACATTTATCTGTAAAGCTGTAAAAAGCTGTGTGTACTCTTGTTACAGATATAACAAAAGGCCTTTTCTTGCTCCAGGCACAAACGTGGGGTACAAACCTGAAAAGGCCTTTGGATCTCAAAAAAGGGTCACATAGCCTGCACAAACAACACTTCCCACTTACTTAGGTGCTGCTCCAAAGGTGGGATTTCCTGCCTGCAGTCAAGGCAGGCTCAGCTCTCTGCTGGTTATGAGTTATTCAAAGGGATTTTTCTTTAAAATCTGGGTAACTTCGGATTACAGTGGAAGAGGCAAGGCTAAACCAGGGCAAGATGACAAACTGCAGCTCAGTAAATCCAATTATGTTGCCCTGCGAAGCAGTTCCACACAAACTCCTCAAAGGTGGGATTTCCTGCCTGCAGTCAAGGCAGGCTCAGCTCTCTGCTGGTTATGAGTTATTCAAAGGGATTTTTCTTTAAAATCTGGGTAACTTCGGATTACAGTGGAAGAGGCAAGGCTAAACCAGGGCAAGATGACAAACTGCAGCTCAGTAAATCCAATTATGTTGCCCTGCGAAGCAGTTCCACACAAACTCCTGTACTGCCAATACTGCAGGTCTTGAGGCAGCCACAGGATCCCTGCATCCAGCACAAAGCAGGCACACCGACAGGAGTTTGAGCTGCACGGGTCAGTTAGCCTGGGCTTAACGAACAATGTGGCTTTGAGAAAGATGCTGTTACATGCTGAACACATGTAACTTCTGCTGTCTGTACATTAAATCATTCTCACTGAGATCAAATGAATGAAGAACAGAATTCAGACCTTCCCAGTTACAGTAATTACTGGGCTCCTCACTCAGTCCTCACTCCAGAAACGAGCAGCACCTGGAACTTGTAAGGACATTCAGAGTTCAGGCTGTGGAGCTGCTGGTGGCTTTAAGCCCAGGCTGTTCCTGTGACTCTGAGTCTGGGGGTACCCAGGAGCTGTGCCATCCATAAGTCACAGCAGTCTGGCACAGGCTCCCACAGCCCCTCTGGGTTTGCACTGTACCACACAAAAATCATCTCAGGGACACACACAGTCACCATCACACAGGAACACTGTCCTCTCCCCTCTGTGCTAGACAAAATCTTGTTCCACAACTGATTCCCTGTGGTACTATGCAGCAGTCCTACCATGCCCTAGGTAGGTGCAGAGCTCAGATATACACAGCTCTATAAGTAACAAGCCTTCATCCTCCTCCTCTTTCCCACCCATTCTCTCTGGTGCACCAGTATTAAATCACTGTAAAACCAATTCCTTGAACTAGCATAAGCCTTCAGCACCCAGAAGGCATTAAGTCACTTCCCCCTTTTCCTGGCAGCCAGGAGCTGTGCCAAACCCACAGTGGTTTGCCGTGGTGTTGTCAGAAGTGATAACCCCTGTGCTCACATGGTGGCAGCTGACAGTGGCACAGCTCTGCCTCAGCTCAGCGAGTGCCTCACTACCTTTTTTCGGGCACAGTCACTGAACACAACCTGCACAGCAGCTTTCTTCACCCCGTGTGCTGTGAACTGACCAGCCAGGCCAGCAAACCCCACCGGGAGTCCTTCCGGGGCCCCTCCAAGCTCCCCTTTCCCGGTGCAGACAGCTCCGCGCGAGCAGCCGCTGCCGCCAGGAGTTTAACCTGTGCAGTGTGTGCCTTGGCTGTTCCCGTGGCACACACTGCTGGGCACTCGGCCTGAGCAGGGCCCTGCCAGGGCTGGCAGCCTGCGAGGCTCAGCACTCCTGCACCTTCTGGAGCCTCAGAGCCCACAGGGGCTGTGCTTCCATCTGAAGCACTGCTGAGCCTTGGGAAAATCCTGGCTCTTGTCACACAAGCTGTTGGCTCAGGTGAACTAGTGCAACTCCACAACTGAGCCACAGTACAACCTGCACCTCCTCATCACCTCCCTAACTGCCATGTACACGCTGAGCCCACACACCAAGGGCCCTTAAGGAGAGAGAGCAAGAGAACAACTCGGGTCACATCACCTCCAACTGTAACTCAAGCCACTAAAGCTGATTAAAAACCATTTTGCCCTAACATTTTAATCAATATACATGTAAAGTTCTTCCTATTCTGAACAAATTCTATTATGTGATAAACTTTTACCATAAGGTTTGCTACATCTCCTACCTCAACTGGTATCAGCAAACCACGAGAGGCACAGAAAGACTTATCAGTACTCTGAGCCAAATTCAAGACATATTAAAAACACATCCCAGAGATTTACTTCCAACACATCTCAATTTTACTATACTTCCTCCTAGCAGACCCTTTGTGTATGAGAACATAACTTTCCTATCAGAGTCCTAAGAGAACAATATGGAATGTTCTAGTCTTCTAATGACTCCAGGTATGGCTGACTGCACATTTTGGATTTGCCAGAAGGAAATGAGAGTTCACACAGAGGTTTGTGCTAACACTGGGCACCCAAATCTGCATTTCTGGCAGGATGCTCCTTGGCATCCTGACAGATTCTGTCTATTAGTTCATTGCTCGAATTACCTAACTGCTGAATTGTATAAAAATAGACCTTAGCTCCTTGAAAGTATTGAGAACATTTAATGTCACATTAAAAGACCCTTGAAGAGAGATGATTTCTGCACAGAACCTTTCTCTCTAGCACTGCTCTTTACAAGTCTTGCAGGGTCCAGGACATTTACAGTGCCATCTGTGGCAATTTCATCTCTGCCAATTTGGGCCAAACCCTGTGGTACAATCACTCAATTAAAAACACAGGATACTTCACAAAATTAGTTAGCAAACTGCTCCTGCAGCCCTCAAGGGGAGATCAGCTAAGTCATATTCCTCTCCCATCACTCTAGAACAGAAAGCAGAGCAGTTCTGCTGTTTACCCCACACATTTGTATGCATTACATGTACAAACCTGTAAGGTGCAGTGATGTTTTCTCTACACCCATTAGCTATGCACAGAAATACCTTCCCTTGGCACATCTGTCTAGGCATGAGGCTCAGTGGTTCTAAGTTGTGCAGAAGTGGGTTATTTTCCCTTATTTGAGCTTTCCCTGCTCCCAGCACAGAGCACTACCAGCAGAGCTGTGGGAGGCAGGAAGAGCCCTGCACTGCCTCAGAGTCAGGGTGTGATTGGGTTTGCTGGTCAGGTCTCCACAGGGGGAACAGCCCAGGGCACTGCTCAGCATCTCACACATCAAACAGCTCCGCTCTATTAACTCTCACATCCCATTTCAAAGCTGCCCAGCTCAGGAGGCCTCGGCTCACCTCTGGCAGAGCTGTGAGGTACAGCCTGTGACAAGGTGCCAGGGGGAGTCACACACCTCCCCTGCGCAGCAGGTGCTGGTGCTGCAGGGGAGCACTCAGTGCCTTCCTTAGCCTCAGGGGTCTGCAAGGGGGGGAAACCTTGGCAAGGCAGTTCAAACCCTGTGCATACTAAGAGACAACTTACATCTTCTACACAAAGGCCATTAACACACTCCAAGGTCTGCACAGGTTTGCTCTACTATCACCAGTCTCCAGTGC
>NW_008678668.1:0-523 GCF_000695815.1 Acanthisitta chloris
GAGAGAGGGACATGGCTGAGGGGAGAGAGGGACATGGCTGAGAGGGGAGAGAGAGATATGGCTGAGGGCAGACATGGCTGAGGGGACAGAGCCCTGGCTGAGGGCAGACATGGCTGAGGGGAGAGAAAGACATGGCTGAGAGGGGAGAGAGATGGCTGAGGGGACAGGAGGACATGGCTGAGGGGAGAGGAAGACATGGCTGAGAGGGGACAGAGCCCTGACTGAGGGGAGAGGGAGCCCTGGATGAGAGGAGACTGAGCCTTGTCCAAAGGGACAGGGAGCCCTCAGTTGAGGGGGCAGAGCTTTGTCTGAAGGGACAGAGAGCCCCGGCTGAGGGGAGAGACTCACCCATCTGAAGGGACAGAGAGCCCTGACTGAGGGGACAAGGAGAGGGAGAGAACAGGCTGAAGGAGAAGGGAAAGCCCTGACTTAGGGGAGAATGAGCCCTCATCAAGGGCATAGAGCCCTGACTGATGAGACAAGGAGAGAAAGGCTGAGGGGACAGTGACCTGGCTGAAGGGAA
>NW_008678668.1:548-5719 GCF_000695815.1 Acanthisitta chloris
GGCTGAGCCTGACAGAGCTCCAGGAGTGTTTGGCCAATGCTCTCAGGTACAGGGTGGGATTTTGGGGTGTCCTGTGCAAGGTCAGGAGTTGGATTCAATGATCCTTGTGAGTCCCTTCCAGCTCAGGATATTCTGTGATTGTATGAACACATTCAGACTTCTGCCCTTTCTGCCCCACTGCTAATTAATAAACTCAATCAAAGCAACTGCCATTTAGTTTCCATTATTTTCTGGTTGCACAGCAACAGCCCAATTGGAGGAACATTAACCTACACAGGGATAGTGCAGATAAAAACACATCAGCACAGGCATTTTGGGTTATGTTGACTTAAAAGGGACAAAATGCAACATTTTGCTCACTGTAATATTTCATTCAGGCAAGGTAATAATTAGAGGAGGTGCCAAAGACTTGGGAATATGTGGAATGCATGGAATTCCCCCCCAGGACTCACAAACAGAACACACTCAAGAAAATACTTCCCATTGGAGGTTTTTTTTATTCCCTCCTAAACAATTTCTAATAGAAAAGGATTGTACACAGTAACACTCCTGTACAGGAATCCCTTACAGCTACCAAACAGTCCTGCTGGATACTCCAAAGGTTCACGAGGTGATAAGCACAGGAACAAGTCACTTTCTGCCTCTATTGAAAGTCTGGGGGGAATTAGATGTTTATTGTTCTTAAGAGGATTAATCTTTGATCACAGGGAAGACAGAAATGTTTGTATAAAAATGTCATTAAAAGGATCACCTACAACACTGTTTCATTTCCTGCAGGAACCACAGAGCACCTGTCACTGGGCTCATCTGTGATGTGACTTTTAACAATCTGTGTGTGGTTGGTTTGGATTAGTTTTGAGGCAAACCTGAGCTCCCTCTCCTGAATCCACAGCAGTGGGAGGGCACAGAGCTCTGATCTGAGGGTGCTGTGCTCCACGCAGGGTCTGAGCACACCCACTGATCAGGGCTGGCCAGTACACACACACTGGGAGCACTGGTAAGGCTGGAACAGGTCTACCCATCAAAAAAAAACATTAGTCAGCTATGCAATGTCCTTCAGAAACTCCCAGGTGTGTGTCAGGAAGGCTCAGCCACTCCCATCTTCACCCCTAAAACAAGGTAAAGTTTGCTCCAAAGGGGAGTGACTACTTCAAGTGCTCTACTGGCAACTGCTCTTCTCTTACCTGGCTCTAAACAGTGTCCAGGTGACAAAGTCAGCCCAGGTGACTGTATCACTCCAGGTGACAAAGTCAGCTCAGGAAACTCCCAGGTGTGTGTCAGGAAGGCTCAGCCACTCCCATCTTCACCCCTAAAACAAGGTAAAGTTTGCTCCAAAGGGGAGTGACTACTTCAAGTGCTCTACTGGCAACTGCTCTTCTCTTACCTGGCTCTAAACAGTGTCCAGGTGACAAAGTCAGCCCAGGTGACTGTATCACTCCAGGTGACAAAGTCAGCTCAGGTCAGGTTAGTGTCACTCCAGTGTCAGCCCAGCCACACACTGAGGGTTCCCCCTGCACACCAAACTGCTCTGTGCAGGCACAGCAAACCCTGTCCCTGCCCTTCACACTGTGGTTTTTGGATGATCTCCTATTCCTTCTCTCAGACACAGCAATCACAACCTGCACTATGTCCTCCAGCTATGGACAGGGTGGATTCCAGAGCCACCTGCACAGCTGGAGTTACTAGCTAAAGCTCCTAAAAAACAACCAAGGGAGAAGAAATGAACCATCACAAGGGAGGACACGTCGAATGCTTCAGTTAAGCATCTGAGTGCTGCAGTTCCTGAGACAGAGCAGCAATGCAGCCCCTGCCATCGACAGCAACTCCAGAAAAATGCAGAGAAAACAGCCCACACAACTGGAAAGATAAAACAAATATACAAGGAAACACCTGAAAGAACAAATCCTTGTCGGGTAGTTTCCTAACAGTCTCTGGAGGTTTGGAGATGAGGTTTTTGTGGCCTAAGCCTCACAGTCAGGCAGATCTTCTCTCCCCACCTCGAAGGATTCTTTGCTGATGGACAACAGCTCACGAAGCTCTTTGTTTTCAAGCTGCAAAGTCAATATTTTCGCTGAATTAGAAAGGAGCTAATTCACAATTAAAGGACTGTAAGATAAATGAGTTAATTCACAGATGATAAACTTCCAATAGCTTCACTCCTTCACAGCTAAATAAAGCACTTGTCATATAGGTATTAATTCAGTGCTGGCACTGGGGGAACCTCATCATCAACAACTTATATTTGGCTTCTGCCTTTACATACACACAAACATGTATAAAATACAAAGA
Source organism: Acanthisitta chloris (assembly GCF_000695815.1). Classification (NCBI taxonomy): domain Eukaryota; kingdom Metazoa; phylum Chordata; class Aves; order Passeriformes; family Acanthisittidae; genus Acanthisitta; species Acanthisitta chloris. Next base: position 2,838 of record NW_008678668.1, read on the forward strand.
GTTGAAGATAAACAGATCATGTTCTGTTTCCTCACCCCACCCCCAAATTTTGAGTGTTATAAATCCTTGGCACAAACACAGAAACTCCAGAGTAAGTCTAGAGACTCTTAAATCTCAATCCATCCTCAGCAATTGTATCTGTTCTTACCTCCAACTGAGCCAGTTTCTCTTGGACTTTATAGTACTGATCATCATCCACCTGAACAGCTTTTCTCATCACCTCTCCCATCTCACATATTCTGTCTATTTGACTTTCAATTTCCTGGAAGACAGAAAAGTAATACATTCAGTGTGTTCAGGCACAAGCAACAGTCATCATTTATCCCTTGTAAATCACTTCAATTTTCCTGATTTTGGATTCTTTTCATGTTCTGAATTTTAATCCTTCCTAACTTGCATATTTAAAGGAGAGAACATATTCCTTATTGTCCTTTATCATGAGTCACCAGGGAAAGTAGAGATGAGAATCACAGCAGAGCAAGGTCAGGCACCATGACTTACTAACAGGGAAATACCTTCAAGTGTGACAAGGACTGAGACAACAGACTCAGGTTCAGGTGAATGTGATCAGTAAGCAGCAAGTTTTCTATTTTTATTAGAAAAGCCTGACTGAATCTGTAAAAACACTGAGTATAAAAGCAAAGGAGACTTCAAGTAGCAGTGGTGGGGGGGGAACAGCCTCACTCAGGACTCCAAGCAAGAAAATTAAACCAACTAAGACCAGATTTTACTGAGTGTGTCCAGAAACATCTCTAATCCTTCAGAAGATGTATTTTGATGAAGCTCAGAAATGCACACAGAACAAACACTGAAAAATTCCAACATAGAATGCAGCAACAGCTCCTGTTTGAAGAGCAATAGATCAGCTAATGTTACAGGGTGGAGTTTCTTTTCTCTAAGTGCCTGTAGTTCTCCCACTGCCTCTGGAAGATAAATGTCTCACAGAGCAGAGAATTCAGATTTGAATTCCATTATTCAGGAAGTATGTAAACAAATTAGAGCATCTAGCAGACAGCTGGATGAACGAGAAAGTCTTCCGGGAAGAAAGTATTTGTGTTATTTTCTAAACAAAGATGGTTATAATAAGAAAAGAGCTCTTTAAGAGATATTAAAATGTTGTTATTATTCTCCAAGTGGTGGGTAGGAAATAACTCAGGGACTTAACCTGAAGTATGGAAGATCTTGCCTAGATATTGAGACAGCCTAAGGGTATCCCATCAAAGGTTCTTCCAGAGCCTTTTCAGCTTTTCATTTCCCAGTTCTGTTCAAATGCAGCAAGAGCAATTCATGCACTCAGGCAAGCACTGGAATCAGACACTGCTCCACCACTTACCTTCACAAGCAACCCACACAAGAGAACTAGTGAGTTGCCATGCATCAGTGCAATGATACATGTGCAGACAGTTAGACTGACTCTAGTCCCAAATAAAAATACACCAGGCATGAGATGTCACTGGGTTGAACCCACTTGTTGTCTAACCACATAAAAAAGCATTTTAACAAATGCCTAATGCAATTCATAACTCTTGGATAGAGTTATAATGTTACTCTGTTGTTATTAGCTACTCAAACCTGGGACAGGCAGCAGTTAGCAGTAGCCACATCTCATGGACAAAGAGACACTTTCAGTGCACAGAGTATCTAGACTTAAAAACACTTGGGAGTGAAGATCTTGAAAGAACTAAACACACTGCAGCTCACAGAAACTGAGCAGGTCCTTTTCCCTCTGTTACAGTGACTGAACAGGCACAGTAACAACTCTGGTGTCTTGGATTTTACTGTAGAGCATCAGGTGCATTAAGCTTATGCTAGGGAATTCACCAGCTGGTGCCAAAGAACAAGCCTCCACCTGAGCTGTGAAGGTGTTGTGCCTTTCAGTGGCTTCTGTGACAGCTGTTACAGACTGTGTGCTCTGAAAGGAACAGAGGGAAAATACCAGCAAAGAGAGACAAGAGCTTCAGAAGACCTAACTTGGACCAGAGATATTGCAGGAGTGGAAACAAAGGCTGTATGACAGCAAGCAAGGGACAGGGACAGGGCTTGAACCCTCTTTTGTTCCCATCACACCTTACCACAGAATTAGCCTGATGAACCTTCAAGGTTGGTTCTGCATCTTCAGCTTTTCTCCCTTCCAAAAGCTGCAACATCTGCTTCCTGTACTTGCTCATGATGAGCTCTAGTGCATCCTGGTGCTCCTCCAGTGAGACCCACAGCTCTGCAGAACACAGTCACAAACGACAGTCTCACAGCAGTGACAGCAGCTGCCTAGAGGTGCTGAGTACCAGCTGCTGCCATGGTCAGCTCTGCCCCACTGCTCCCTGTGACAGCACAGCCCTGGCACTGCACTTGGGGCTGCCTGGACTCTGTCACAGGCAGAGTCACAAGACACAGCCTCACTCCCCTCGACACCACCCTCCAGCCTGGACCACCGAGTGTGCTGCATCCCCCAGCAGCATCCCCTGCACCCCACCCCAGTGAGGTCCCTCTGCACATCACCCCCAGCACTGCTCACCCCTGTTCTCCTGCTGCAGGTCACGGATCTGTGTGTTCTCCTGCGCCAGCAGCACGTGTGGCCGCAGCCGGGACGGGTCGAGCCGTTCCACCGGGGCTCCCGGGCCCTGCCGAGACACGATTGGACCTCTGTGTGTGTGTATGTGCCTTGAAGGAACACAGCTGTATGTGTGTGTGTGTGTGCCCTGCCTGGACACAGCTGTGTGTGTGCCCTACCTGGACACAGCATTGTGTATGTGTGTGCCCTACCTGGACATAGTTCTCTCGGTGTGTGTGTGTGCCCTGCCTGGACACGGCTCTGTGTGTGTGTGTGCCCTGCCAGGACACAGCTCTGTGTGTGTCTATGTGTGCCATGCCTGGACACAGCTCTG
>NW_008678669.1:0-1965 GCF_000695815.1 Acanthisitta chloris
CACTAATAAATGTATGATGTATACCAACGCGCTGCGCCTGGCTCTTGTCTCGGGGGTGGGAGGGGACACGCAGCGTCCCTGGGGGGCTGACCCTGCTCAGGGCTGGGTGAGCTGTCACTGAGCAGGTGGAGGGAGGACATAGCAGCTGGAAGAGACACAGAGAGAGGCTTGGAGGAGAGACCGAGTGTAGAAGCAAGAATTATCTGCGTGCTCTGCCCCAGCGGGTTCTGTTTTCCAGCCATCAATCCCCCTCCTTCCCACCTGGAGCCCCCCCAGAGATGGAAAGTCCTCTTGGCTGCCACCCCAGGACAGCACATCTGCCTGACTGGCTTTAGCCACACCCCACACCTGTGGGGCAGCTTCCACCTCTCCTCCAGTCCAGTCCTGCAGCATTCCCATGCCAGGCCAGGGGCTATTCCTGCTCTCCCCTGGCTGGTAGGGGGAAGCAGCCCCCGATGGACGCGCCCAGCTGGATAGAGCAGTCACCTCCTGTATGCAGCACAGGATGGGTCCCACACATGGTATCCCTGTGTGCAGAGAGGGCAGGAGCTCTGGCTCCCCGAGGCTCAGAGCAAGGCTGCTACACCCAAACCCTGCTCCTCCTGAAGGCTCCATGGCCACAAAACCAGAGGAAAATTAAAGCTTCTCCCTGTTGAAGAAGCCAGGGAAGGAGGCTGGTTTACTACAGAGAATGGGGCTGGATACCTTCCCTGCTCCATTTGCACTCCACACAGGCACATGGTTACCCCTCCAAAACAGATGTCCCTTCAGGCACAACCAAATCTCTGGCAGGGAACAGAGCCTTACACCCACCTTAGCCATTTTTCCCCCCACCTCCCACTTGCTCCAGGAGGGTTGACCCAGGGCCACCTCCCTCCTCCAGAGCTGATGGCACAGGAAGAGACACAGCAGCACCCCCAGCCCCAGACACACTCTTGTGTGACACAGCAGCTCTGCTGGCACAGAACCACCAGCCCGAGGTCAGAAGGTGAGTGCACCCCTAGTTCTGTGACCCAGAGCAGCTGACCCCCCCTCCCCAGTGCAGAAAGCAGCAGCACAGACATGCTAGTGGCAGAGTTTATTACACTACGCAGGCTAAGAACCCTGGGCAAGACCCAACACGGGTAAGAATCGAACCAGCTCTTTATCAAAAAGTTAATACTATTGTCAACCCCGTTCTCCTTTGGTCATTACAAAGCAAGAGAAATATTAAAAGAACAGTATTTATACACAGAGGGAAGCTGAAGAGATTCTGTCCAGCCCTTTCCGCCCCTACCCCACTCCCAGCATGTTCCGGTGCTTGGTCTTGTGTCTGGTCAGGAGCAGCAGAGTATCAAATCCTCACGAGATGTCAAGGTTGTTGGGGCTTTATTATTACTGTCATCAATAAAAGCAATTATTACCAAGAGCTGCCATTCCTGTTCCTCCCCCAGGGAGGGTGGAGGGGCAACACCAGCTCCCCCCTCTCTGCCCTCCCGGCGCAGGGGATGGCTGTGCCCACGGGGGTGAGGCCATGCACACGCGTCCTCTCGCCAGCACGCGCACGTAGCGCAGCTGGCACAGGCCCTGTGGTCTCTGATCCCTCGTTTGTATGCAGTCTTTTAAAAAAAATATCGTATTATAATAATAATATGAATTTCTCTTTTCCATTTTGTGTCTTCTGGAAAAAAAAACAACCGAAAAAAAGAAAACAAAACAAAAAAAAACCCAAACAGAAGTGTCAATCGTCCGTGAGGTCCTGCACAAAGAGGACTTCCGTGTGGCTCAGTCCGGCCTCCTGCAGCGTGGGAGGGTTGGGCCACTCCTCTGTCGGGAGGCAGGGCAGGACGCGGCGAGGGAAGTTGGCCTCATTTCAAGGAGAACAGGAAGTCGTGGATCACCTGGGAAAGAAGCACAGGAATAACTGCCAGCGGGGGGAGCAGTGACACAGCCTGACTGAATCCCTTGGCATCTCGCGGGGGGGGG
>NW_008678669.1:2012-2887 GCF_000695815.1 Acanthisitta chloris
ATCACTGCACTGTGGACCTGAGACAGCCATTTCCCTGGCACACATTAAAATGGACTTGTCACGGAGCTTCTGGGGGGTCCTGACTGTTTCTGGCTCTTCTGACACCATTGCTTAACAGGGAGCAATGGAATTATAGAATGTTACTGGTTGGAAGGGCCCTTAAAGATCCACTGCCAACCCCCTGCCCTGGGCAGGGACACCTCCCACCAGAGCAGGTCTCTCAAGGCCTTATCCAACTTGGTTCTGAACCTCCCTGGGCAACCTGTGCCAGTGTCATATCATATCAGTATCAATGACAGAATCATAGAATGTTAAGGGCCTGAAAGACCATCTAGTCCCATCCCTCTGCCATGAGTAGGGACACCTTACACTAGAATTCCTAGGTTTTCAGGAGAAGAAAAAATTTATTATATTGTTTCCTCTCTCTTCCCTAAGCTGGTGGGAAAAAATCCAAAACAGGTAGAGCTGCTCCTGGGTAAGACTCTTGGCAAAGGTCACTGTCACAGCCCAAGGAAACCGAAGCTTTGCTGATCCACCTTCCCTTGACCCCCTTCCCTTCCCCAGACCAGCTCTGCCCCGAGCTCACCGTCAATGACTGTGTGAAGTGGAATCGCCGCTCCACTCTGGAATCGTTAGGCAGCTTGAAAATGATCTTGACACTCTCTGGGTCATCGGGATGTGGCTCGGGAGGAAGACATTCCGACTTCCGCTCCTTCTCCTCCTGCAGCGTCTGCAAGGCAAGGGGGGAGCAGGAGCAATGGCTGTGCACTGAGCTGACCTCTGTGCCTGTTCCCTGCAGCACAGCTGCTCCAGGAGGCTCCCAGGATTCTCAAGCCCCAAGCCAGACATGCAGCTCTGCTGTGACAAGCAATTCC
>NW_008678669.1:2905-12293 GCF_000695815.1 Acanthisitta chloris
CCCAGAGGGCACAACAGCCCCTCCAGCAGTCCCGCTGCTCTCACCTGTCGCCGCCTCTCCTCTGCTAGCTTTTGCTGCTGCACTTCTTCCTCTTTCTTCTTCTTCCTCTCTCGTTCTTCCTTCTTCTTGCGCTCCTTCTCCTGGTCTGCACGCAAGGATGCCAGATACGCCTCGTCCTGCTGCTGCCTCAGGACTTGGGTTTGGTTCCTCTCTTCCCTGCAGTCAGGAGTGGGGAATGGTCAGGGCTAGCAGCCCCTAAAGTGAGGGCTTGGTGGGCTGAGGGCAGACCTGAAGGTGCAGGGACACCTCAGACTAGCAGGAGCACACACATCAGGGAATGCCTCAGAGTACCATGAGCTCCCAAAAGGCAAGTCGGGTCTCCACAGTCCCCAGCACACAAACTGCTTCCCTGGGTTGGGTGGAACTCAGCTCAAAAGGCTTCTCAGCCACTGCAGCTCGACAGAGCAGACAGACAACACCTAAGCAGTGCCCGGGATTTCTGCCTCATACTTGAGATTCTTCTCAATTTCATCCCCTTCAGATAATTCCTTGCATGTTTCAGAAACCAGAATGTTACTGGGTCCCCACAGCGACTGGGGGCAGAGGAGGGCACACAGGGATGTGGAGGCTGGGTACACAGTAGGATCCCACCTTGTGGCCTTAGCACAGCCAGTCTGGGCAGCAGCACACACTCCCTGAGCAGCTATGGACATCAGCTCTCCTGTCTGCAATGCCTTTGATCCTACTTGGATCCTATGGCTACACTCCAAGCCTTCCCTGCAATGCTCCAGCATGCCAAGGGTGTGCTCCAACCGCAGAGAACAGAGCACTCCCACCCACCTTTCAGTGATGGGACTGTATATGCAACACATCTGGAACCCTGGATATAGGGTGGCCTGAATTTATGGATGATCCCACTGGGAATAGGAGACCCTGTGGGCTGTGTTACAGAACAGGAGACACTGAGCTATGTGCCTACATATGGCGCCTCGAGAGAGGAAGGGGAGGGAGCAGAGCCTGTGCCTCCACAGGGTCCACGTTCCTGGAGCTCGTGTGCCAACCTACCGTTCCAGGCGTTCCGACACCAGGTAGGTCTGGTTGGCATCCATGATGAACATCAGCTGATTGATGAGGTCATCAGCCTGGATGAGACCTTCCAGCCTCCCGACCACCGTCATCCTGCGATCCTTCAGCATGATCACAGCCAGGAATGGGTACGTGTTCTCCCGCAGAGCCTGGGACACTGCAAACAGGGACACACTCACTGCCCCATCCACAGGGGGCACAGCACAAAGGCTTCCAAAAGGGCCTAGGAAAGCACCTCCCACAGGCACTCTCTTTTCCGAGGCAGAAAAGGTTCTGTTTTGCCAAACTAAACCCTATCAATTAGCAAAGGGAGGAAGTGGCTTGGAGCACAGACTGCAGGGGGAAAATAAGCTTTCAAGTAACCAAAAAGGCTCTTGAATTCAAGCAGGAAGGAAATAAATGGCTCTGAATGTCCATTCAGAAGAGGATAAAGCCATGGGTTTAAACTGCAGGAAGAGAAACACAGGTCAGGCACAAGGAAACACTTGTTAAGGTGATTAGGGATGGGCTCTGGAAGATGCTGTTGTGGGGAAGGTTGGGCAGAGTGTCCATTCTAGGCTTTTCTGAACAAACTCAGGTTGGTTTTGCTGGATGCAGGCTCTGCCTGAGGCACGGAATGCTAGCTGGATACTCGTTTCTGCACTCAGTTTATCCCCAGCACACACACACACACAACTCCCACTGACAAGGCACTGAGAGCAGCCTGAGTGCCTGCAGCAAACAGCACACAACTCAGACTGCCCAGAAACACACAGGACCGTGAAGAGCAGAATGTATCTCCCTGGTGTCCCAACAGTCTCTCTGAGACATCCCATGGAAACCAAGCACTTATTTCCCCATGCAATCCTGAAATCTCCTGTCTGCTTGCACAAAACTCAAATGTTTCACACATGTAAATTTACAAAAGAGCCTTTGGCTTGTTCCAGAGACATACAGGCACAGGTAAAGCCCAGGAGGGACACACTCACCTCTGTATCCCTCTGGTTTATTGGTTGAACAAGCCCAGAAGAGCATCCTAGTGTTGATGAGGGTGATGACCTCAGGTGCACACAGTGTATTGCTAGGAGAAGAGAAGACATCATGTGAGTGAAGCTGCATTTCAAATGCAAACACAACTGTTTGTAAAACTGCCCTACCTACCGGCAGAACTCATCTGTGTCTTGGTGGTCATCTCCGTGAAGATAAACCAACAGGAAGCGCAGCTCCCGCTTGGCATCGTTCAGTGCCTTGGCAGAAGAGCAGAGGAGGTAAAGTTACAGGGTCTGCAGGCAAGGGGAAAGCAGCACCCACAAGACTTGTGTGACCTGGGCCATTCCTCTGCCACTAGTGTGGTTTCAGGGAAGCAGCAGTGGAGGATGAACCTGTCAGACCTCCTGAATAAAGCCTCCTTTGAGAGGGTTACAATGGTGCTCTTTCACACCCTCTCACCATGTGGCTGTGGAGAACACTGAACTCGGAGTGAAGCCAACAGGTATGCAACCACACAACTGACACCTCAGCTGCCTCATCAGGCTCGGCTGGCAGTGAGGAGCCCTCCTTCACCCCTCACACCCACAGCAGCCAAGGCTGAGCTTTCCACTCCAGCCTGCACAGGATACAATCTTCAGATCACAGCAAATGAAAATGCTACTAAGAAAGGTAACTTGATATTGCTGCAGGTCTCAACAAAACAAACAACAAAGAAAAAAAAATCCCTCCCTTTCTGCATCTGCAGTCTCTGTATTCCACCCACTCAAGAGCATTTCTTAACAAGAACACAGGGTAAGTGCACAATAAGCTCCCTGTTTTACTGGCACTGGGTTTTGGTAGCCTAACCATTCCAGGGTTATTTAAGTTTGGATTCCAGGCAAGACAGAGGAGCCTAGAGGAGCTGTGGAGGCGGTGAACTCCATCACTGTGCAGTGTGGAGCAGACACAGACTGCACATTCTTCCCTGGCACTTGGGAAGCAGTGCTGATTCAACTGTCTTCTGGATGCACTGCAGGAGGTCCTTCTCTTGGCTGAGAGGAGCTGTGGAAGAGGCAGTGTCCATGGGGACAAAACCCTCTTCTACAGAAAGCACCCTCAGATCTGACATTTGGGAACTCTTTCACCCGCCATATTTCTTAGGGGCTCCCTCTCAATTCTGAGGTCCTGCACCATTCTGGAGCAGCATTATGATACTAGCCCAGGCAGTGACTCTCAATTTGGAGAGCAGAAGGACAGACTCTGGCATACCACATCAGTTTATAAAAACAAAGGCAGGATTACAAAGAAAAGCTGTCGGCTACAGAGTCACACAGACGGTCGAGGAACAGTCAGAGCAGCTCTGCTTTCCAACTTTGCAGGCTTGGCAAATCACCAAGCCTGGCAGACACTGGTTTTCCAATACACTTGTTCACTAACTCCCCATTATCCTGTTGAGAGAGTTTGGGGACAAATGCTGGGCTTTCAGACGAGAAGCAATTTTGCCATGTAGGCCCTGATACCATCTGGCAAAACCCCCACTCTCCACCTCCCCAGGATCTATGCACCACCACGTGACACTGACCTGGCTGTAAGTTCCCTGGTAGAAGACAGGGTGTATCCTCCCATATTTTTCCTCAAACATGTGAATAAATGAAATAATGTCACCCACTGGGTCAGTGACCCGACTACGAGGATCGGGGCGTATGAAACGCAGAGCAAACCTAGGAAGGAAGCAAAGGACACTGGAAATTCAGCTCACTGACTTTCTGAAGAACAGGTTTTTCTTTTCCACAGTCACTGGGATTCATAAAGAGCGGAAAAAAAGTCACAGCTGAGACCATTGAACATTTGTAATCTCAACCTAAACTGTCACCTGTTCCAAACTGATACCATTGCTACAGAACCATCCCTTGGGGAAGTGTTATCTCATGCCAGGCATCAGCAAGGAGCCAAAATCTGTGATTAAACAGTTTCAACATCCTCTGAAGCATCAGGCATAAGCAACACCAACAGGATGAGTTTTGAGGAACTCAGTCAAAGATGGGCTGTTAAAAGCCACAGAATTTTGTCCAGATAACTTTGAAAGCTTCATTTCTGCTAATCCAGAACTAACAGTTCCAGGGCATAAACAGCTGCAGAAAGAGAACATTACACCAGGAGTCCAGTGAAACTGTAATTCCTCTGAGACTGAAAGACCTTCACTGCAAGGCAGATATCAGTGTGGTTTGCTTCTATTGATGCATGGAAGTTAAAAACATTTCCAAAGTTCAGTGCACGGGGAAAATGCCCAAACAGTGCAGATGTCCTGACTGCTGGCTATGTGCCACCTTTTTATCATCCCCTTTTCCCTCTATCAGTGCTGTAGGGAGGCAAAATTAATTAGCCCTTTGAGGCAGTAAAGGGAGAGGGAAGAACAATGGGGGGAAAAGCAGAGGTATTTAGTTTGGGTTTTGCCAACTAACACCCAGGGGTTAGGGCAGGTTAACCTGCAGCACAGCCCAATGGGACACAATTCTGATGTTAGTCCAAGAGTACTGGACAGTTGGACACTGTTTTGCAACCGCTTTGAGTGGCACTCAGGCTGTGAAATTAGAACTCCAATGAAATACTTCATTTACAGAGCTGCAAGATGCTCTTTTTTCTTTGCAATCAGATTTATTTCTTACTAAACAGTGTAGGCAATTTACAAGGCTACAGATGAGCAAACAAATGGAAAATCTGTCACGAGACTTAAGGATCCAAGTGACAGAGGTACAGGCAAATCTGAGCAGTCAACATGTGAGTCAGCACAAACAAGCACTTACCTAAATATATCAAGTAATGTGTAATAGGTAAATCGGAATGGAAGCATTATGAAGTAGTATCCCCATCCTAACAGGCCCTGCAATCACAAACAGAGAATTAGCAGTCTCCACCCCAGGAACAGGCTCAATGCAGCAAAGTGCCCACAAGCATCAGCCACATGTGGGAGTATCAGAGCTCCAACCATGGTAAAAGCAGCTCAGCAATAGTTCGTGGCTTCAGACATGTCAAATCAAATGTGACTAACGTGGTTCACTCAGGATTCGCTGTGACACATCTGAAAACTGGCCTGACTGTTCAAGCAGCAAGGCCTCTGCTCTGTACTAATTTCCTTAACTATACAAATTAACAGCACTGAGCCTTACAGGTGCTTGTGCAAATTCATTTGTGAAACATTAATGCAAGTAATTCTGTATTCAATTTAATACACATTTAAGAGGAGCTCTAAAAACATTATCACTGCCACATGGAGGGCCACTCCTTTGTTCCAATTCAACATACCAAAAGGCTTTGATACACTACAGCAAGACAGTGTATGACAAAAAAAATGTCCTAAGACCATGGAGAAAACCTCCACAGCAGCACCAGAGGCTGAGGGAATAGCTTGACACTTTGTTTTCAAAAAGAAGATAATAGCACACAAAGAAAACGATTCCTTTCCCTGCTTGCAAGTTATGTTGTTCAGGAAGAGTCACCCAAAAAACACGACAAAATCCACTGTAAGACAACTTGCCCTGGGCTGTGGCCTTGAGACAACGTAGCTGTAGATCCTGTGGTCGGCTGTATTGACCTGCAATGGCCGTGATGGAGGAGGATTGAAGACACTTGGGACACCCTCTTGCTCGTTCAGTCGGTCCTGCACAGCTGCCTTTGGCACAAGGAAGAGCAAAGGGAGGTGTCAGGCATTTAAGGATGGCAGGAAGTTATCTGGGGGGTTTTCATCTTATTTTCAGCGGTACCTCTATGTTCCAGTTGTGCTGCTCCAGTGTGTGGCGACATTGGTCCATGGACTCTATGCCAGTCAGGTCCTAAAGGAGAGGAAAACCAGATGAGTGCCAGGAAGTGCTGTATTTTTGCTGTTCTTTCTAACACATGAGCAGAGACAGGAGTTAACCACAATACATTATCACAGTGCTTGTTTTTTTTTAACTGCAACCCGAGCCAACCCAAATCTGTAAACACACAGGAGGCCACAAAGAGGCCTTTGCACTCTTCCAGCCTCAGACAAGTCTCACTGTGCCCAAGGTCTGTTACTACAACTGCACTCAGCACAGCCGAGGGTTTAAGACAACACTGACCACAGATTACACTCTGGAAGGATGCGCCTGGCCAATGCCCTCGAACATCACCTCCAGCTCAAAATACAGAGAAAGGACTTGTGAAAACCCAAAGCGACCATTATTTCGTGCACTGCTAGCACAGACTAAATACAGAATGAGGAGGCACTAGTGCAGCAGTGTTCCAGCAGCACAGGGGATCCTGGAGGAAAAGAAATCCTGCCCAACACAGGGAGCAAAACAGAAAATGCAGTCCAAACACACCAGCAATCCTCAAAGCTACTGGGCATGTTTGAACCCTGCACCAACCAGAATTTGTGCACAAGAGATCAAACAACTGTGTCCGTTGTTACAGGAAGCCACATCAACACCTCCTGCACAGAGACAAGCCTTTGCTGAAGTGAACATCCCTGCCCCGTGCCACAGCACATCTCCTGGCAGCACTTGCTGGGAGGCGTTAGGGCAGACACGTTCCTTGCTCCCTTTCAAGCCCCGGAGGCAACTCCCGACTGAACATTTAATGCACTGGACTGTTTTCTTACTGGAGAAGGCCAGCGCATCCACTCCCCTCCCTGCCCCCATTCACACATTCCACAAGCTATTTCCACCCGAGTAGCACTGTGGACAAATGCTCTATCCAATCTCTGGGCTCAGTTCAAACTTTTGAGCATTTCTTGGCTCCTTTCTCACCAAGTCTGCACAGATCACTACCTTCTCCACGATCTATTGCGCAGAAATCATGGTTTTATTTTGCTGCACAGAACCAAACAGGCTGTTTAAAGTGTTGCTAACTATGCGACTGCAGTAGCTCAGAAAAAAAACAACACACTTCAAGCCGCTGCCCAGTGGTGTATAAATATTTATTAAAACGTGAGTCTGCAGCAAGCCTTGCAAGGGAGCACTGCAGAACTGGATTTCATAGGAGAAACGAAGCTCAGTGAACTCAGCTGTTGCTGCCAGAATGCCCTGGATTATCACTCAGCTTCATGATTTAGTGCTTTGGTTTAGCTTTCTTTAAAGATGCACTCAGAGCAAAATTCCGGGTTTGTATTCTGAACTCCTACTCTTTTATTGCCTTTTAAAAAGGACATCATAAAAGGCACCTGCAATCTACTCAATCAATTGATTTTTACAACGGAGTCACAACAGCCTTGAAAAATCTTCTGATCGCCGATCCCTAACGCGCTGAAAATTCTAGTGGTGGCTGCAAAGTTTACAAGATTCAGCAGCTCATTCACACCTTTGTCTCTAAATGCCTGGATGATTGCTCAGCACTACCAACATGACTGAGCATTCCCTCCTGTTTCAATTATGCAAAACGCTTCGGCAGTTTTAGGTCAGAAAGCAGCAGAACGATCAACAAGCATTTAATGAGCACAGAATCACTGCAGCATTTGCAAGACCTGCTGAGCTCCGGAGACAGATTACAGCCAGCCAAGTTCACCCTTCCCGACCATCACCACAGCCACAGGCAGCTGCTGGGCAGATCTCAGTCTCCTCCTTGAGTTTCCCAGGGATGTGAATTTACTTTATCCCCCTTAGCATCTTAATTCATTGCTCTCAACACAGACCAGAAGTGACATAACCACCCCATGCAGCACTGGGGGTGAGTGCTCCCACTGCTCCTCTGATCAATGAAATTGCACAATTAAACACTGCAGGAAAAAAAAACCCTGCCCGTGCAAAGGCAGCTCTTAAAACTGAACACCTTGCTGACTGTTAGTGACATGATACACAGCTCCAAGACGTTGTGGGAGACACTCCAGGGTTCAGAACGACTCACACTCGATGTGAGGAACAACAGGATGACAGTTCAACTGTCAGTGTAGACAACTTGCTGGCAAACACTGATACTGGTCATTATCACCTCAACAACACTCCTGCTGCTGTCTCACGACCTTCTACGGCCACTGCAGATTCCTTAGTCATAGAAAGGGATCAGAAACTTTGACCACATTATTTCCACTGCAACAGTTAAGGGCGTTTTTGGTGAGAGAGAACAAAGTGTCTTCTAACCTTGCTGCTAGTTTCCTACTCGCTGTGGTCGCTTGTTCACTGCTTCAAAGTACACAGAACTTACAGAGACACAGTAAATAATCAAAAAGATAAAGTCCCTGTAGTTAAAGTTAGTCCCATTAAACCAGCACCCTCCAACCTTCGATTAAATCCAAGGTCAAATCCAAGTTCAAGTCAGTGGCTAAAATTCAGAAAACATTAAGCTCCACAAGTGCCAGAAAAGTTCAATACTGCCTTCTCAACCACCACCCAAAGCACAGTGCTATCCTAGAGCAGGAGACAATTATTTCTATCTCTCACCTGTGAGACTGCTCAGAATCTTCTCAATAGCGAAGCAGTGAGAGGCACAATTCCATGCTTGAAAAGTAGAAGGAATACCCCTGAGTGGACAAAGGTTGTAACTGGACTTACGAAACCGTTGTCTCTGCAGATCTGCTCTGATGTTGAAACAGCACAAGAGATGCAAATCCACGGGACTAACTGGCACTGCTCTTACTTCCCAACCCACTGCCAAATCCCAAAGAATTATGTTTCCAAGGGTAAAGAACATCTGACTTCGTGCAAAGAAAAAAGCCTTAAGCAAGAGTTTCTCTTTGCATATTACAGCAAATGCCTTTCTGAGGGTTTGATCGATGCACAATGCACTGAGTAGGAGATACCTGGAGTGTCATGTTTCCTCCTTCCCCTAAATCAGAGCTGTATCCAGACCTGAGCACTCCCTTTTCCCCAGCTGAAGCCAGAGATGGTATCATGAGTGCTAACTCCTTCCTCGGTGAATAACACTCCATTACTTTATAACATTAGCATATTATAGCATCAGACATGAGCCCAAGTGTAATGGGCACAGATCAATAACGCGATCCTGCAAAAAGCTGCTCTGCTGTTTCTTCCATCTCCCAAATGGAACAGTATCTCCACAGCTTTCCTAAGCTGTTCACATCCAATTTCTCTCTACAGCTGTCACGACAGTGAAAGCCTTGACAGAGGAGACATTTAGATGCTTTTATTCCTTTACATTAGCCAATGCTCCAGCAGCAAATGGGAGGCTGAAATGCAAGAGGCTTGGTCGCTTTCATTCCGAGTTTATCCCAGAGCTCTCTCTCTAGCGGGTTTTTTTACCTCATTAACCTGCCACAGCAGGGTGGCAGACAACTATTCCAGCCCTGCCCACCAGAAGGAAGCTGCTAGTTTCAGCATTCTGCCAGCAAAGCTGTTTGTGTGAGCACTGCCAGAACACAGCACGCACACACCCCAGTGGC
>NW_008678669.1:12368-14416 GCF_000695815.1 Acanthisitta chloris
TTCCCAGCAGAACTAGGAGAAACCATTTAGGGCAACAGCATCTTCATTCCAAAGAGCTGTTTGCTGGGTGAGTAGCAGCTTTCAGCTCTTGCTCAGTGCTTCCCCTCTGGCTCTCCTGAGGGCTTTCTGGTATTCCTTACCTCAGGTATGTTATCCCTACTTCCTCCTTTCCTAGTCTGCTCTCCTGCTTTGCTCATACAGCAGTGCCATGCCACCTTCTTCTGTGGAAGCACAATGCTCTGCCCCCACAGAATATTGTGCAAATGACTTAGGATGGCACATCCCAATGAAGTGTAAAGTTACCCTCGAAAACACTGGAGTGTTCCCTGCAGAGACATAAGAGATCCCTGAGGGTTTCCAAGCTCATTGTCACAGTGTTTTGCCGTGTTAGCAATGTACACATTGTTTTAGTGATGCTTTGTCACGCTCTCCAAATGCTCTTCAATAGAGCCCAAGGAAAAAGTCTCCTCCAGGTGGACTGGATTACTCCAGCTCATTTCAAGGAAACAAGCAGGACCCACACCTGAGCCTCTTCCAGCCAGGTGTAAGTGCCAGAGGAGAAGGAATCAGCAGAGTCCTGGTGAAAGCTGATCCCAAATACCCCAGAGAACAGAGGAATGAGGATCCTGGTTTCCAGCCTTCTGAACCAAAGCTTTCACATCAGGCTCTACACAGTTGCTGTTTCCTAACTGGAAAATGTCTCCTTTTTATAGCCCGAGGTGCATTTCCCTCTGCCTCACACCAGGGCTTGGCAGGAAGCTGGAATAAGCCAGGAATCCTTCCTTCTTTCCCCTTCTCCTTCCCCTCCAGCCATGGTAACACCAGGTATCACTAGGAAACAGGATTCCTTAGTGTCACAGCTGCCCACAGGACTTTGAAAATAGCAACAGGGGCACTGGAGAGTGCAGCTGGTGCTATCTGTCCAGGCAGCAGATGAATAAATACTACGATATCCCACAGCAAGGGAATGGGAACTGGGAATGGGACCTTTTGCACATCTCTGTGCAGCTCAAACCTCACCTACTGAGGCAGCAATGCTTAACATTGCTCTGTCCCCTCTGCCTGTATTGAGCTGCCCAAACAGCTTGATTTGCAGTGAAGATTTAGAGGAGATATCTGTAAATCAAGTTTCCTGATGTGAAGAGTCATGGGAAAACACCTCAGTGCATTAATTACTTCACGGAGTTGTGAATCCTCCTGACTCAGAGGTAGAGGCTTGGCAAGTCCTTGTCTGGAATGATAAACACCTGCACTTATCCCAGCTGGAGAAGGCAGAGCTGGATGCTTCTGAACCCTCTTGAAACCTACAGTTCCATCAGACCAAAACCTCACAACAGAGTCTTAAAAACTGAATTGAAGAAACAAAACCAGACAAAGAGATTTGGAGACTAAATACTCTTTGCAAGAGATCTCTGCAATCCAGGAAACATCTCATGATGTCCTACGGCCCAGAAACAAACCCAGGACACCTGGAGGTTGTTTTCACTAGTCACCACCTTTAATTACTCCTCCCTGAGCAGCCCACAGCATCCCAGCTGCCCAGCGCTGTTTTCTCCCCCACAAACCACATCTGCAGGTTGGCTCTGTGATCACTCAGGGGCTGCACAGCCCCGAGGCCTCAGCAGAGCACAGGTTTAAACTACTCAGCCCCGTGTCGTGCAGCAACCACAGATTAGATCATTACAGTCCTCCGTGGCCTCCCCCATAGGCACTGCCAAACCGTGAGGGTCAGAAACGACGTTCTGGGAAACCACATTCCTTGCAGACCTCCCGGCTAACCCTCCAGGAAGGGCTGGCCCGCCGCGACGAGGGAATTTCTCGGACTAATTAAACCGGCCGGGACTTACCGAGGAATTTTTCCCGCACGGAGTTAATGTGGTTTGTTCGGCCGTCGCTTCCTGCCTCCCCAATTAGCCATGACAGAACGCTATTCCTCATGAAGCAGTCAAGGCACGCACGAACACAGCCTCACACCGGAGTCTCACTCGCCGCGACCAGCACCGAGATCACAGGTCCCTTTGCTCTCAGCCCCAGCCCGACACCCCCAC
>NW_008678670.1:0-5070 GCF_000695815.1 Acanthisitta chloris
CCTGTGGCCACCTTTCTTCTGGTGCTCGGTATTTCACGGTGCAGTTTATGTTTGAAACGCATATTGCTCAAAACGAGATATTTTCATGACAAGTAACTGAAGAGGTCACAGAATGTAGGGTAAAGAAGTAACACTAACTTTCCCCAGGGAAATCCTGTAGTACACCTGGTTATTTAAGACCTGGGTTATGTATTTCCAACTTCATTGCAATGCTACTTCTTGAAATTTTTACTGAGATGATGGTGCATGTCATGTGTTTTTTCATCATCATTCCTTGTATTGCTGCAGGTTCATGGCTTGCACCACCTTTTATTAATACATACACATTTGTTTGGCAGATAGGGAGTGTATGTGTTTCACAACTGCTAGGAATTCTGTCAGTCACTGTTCTCCACAGAGTACCCAGCAGCCTAGTCCTGCCTTGCTGTGGTTTGGTGCATCATGATTCTCCTTGCAGAGACTGTCACTAAGTTCCTTCTTGACAGTTCATGTGTTTCAACAGACAGCATGACACAAGATAGCTGGAGAAATTTTCACTCTCTCTGGTATAAGATTGCAAAAATTGCTTTCTTTGATAGCAGAGACTGCAATTCGAGGTAAAAAATGTGGGGTTAAAATGTCAGATTATTTCCCCCAGTATTTAAAAGCAGCTGCTGAAATTGGCCATGTGAATCTGGCACCAGGAAACACCTGAGCTAATCGTGTCCCATTTGTCAGAGGGTTAGAGCACCTGGTTTTCTTTGTGCATTTGTCTTCTGACTTTCTGATGCATTGAGTAAAACATAGGTGAAGCAGAGGACTGGGAGGTGTGTCTTCAGCAGTGGTTCCAGCTGATCTGTACTCAGCATCTGAGGAGTGAGGTTAGTCCTCACACAGGGAGTTTGCTTTGTGACCTGGAGCAGAGGGATTCAATGGTATAGGATTTCTTTGCAGTTTCCCTTTCAGGTCTTAGTTTAGTGCAACTTCTTAAAAAAAAACCCCAAAACTCAGCCTTTATACTTTAGTACAAAAGTCCAGAAGTACATTTCTGAGATGACTTCACATTGGAGCACACTAGGCAGATAGTGCTGGCTGGGTTGGCAGTTTCTCTTCCAGTAAAACTTAATCATCCCTTCTAGCCAGTTTCCTTCCCAGTGCCTGCTTGGCTTTTGAGATGCAGCCCTTGTCTTTGTGAGAATGATTTTTGGATGGGCATCTGTTCCTTTACTTGTGATTAGTTGTGCTCTGGCTTATACATTTCTCTTTCTAATTCCCTCTTATCCAAATCATCTCATCCTATCTCATCTCTTTCCATCTAGGAGCATGAAACTCTCCAACTTACTGCCACAGCAGGTTGCAGTATGTAGAGTAACCCCTTTCAAAGGTGAAACTGTACCCTAAAAGTATTTTTAACTCCTATTATGTCTTTGGGGTTCTTGATTAACCCTTGTTTGATTTATTTATTTTGGAAGCTGCTTGCCACTAATTGCTACTGTAGTGCCACTACCTTTCGTTTTTCTCATTCTTGGCTAACACATTCCCTAAAACATCTGTTTTCCAGTCACAGTTCTCATTTCACCCTCTTTACATGCTTGCAGTATCTGGTCTGACAACATGCACCCGTTGTTCAGGTTCCTGTGTTGTGTTGCCCAGGCTCCCGGCACTTGTGTAGTCCCATTCCAGTTGCTTCTCCCTGGCGGTTCATCGTTGTCTCTGGGACTGATCAAGCACAGTCTTTGCATGAAGTGCCACCTTCCAGATGACACCAGTGCTGTTATCTACCTAGTACATGAAGGTACTAGGGTGCTCTGGGGCATGATGACCTCTCAAGGTTCCTTCTAGCACCTTGTTGCTGTACTTCTCTCCTTTAGTATTCCTTCTGTTTCCCGCCTGGTGCCCATCTGTCTAATTTCCAGCCCATTTGCTAATCTCCATGTAACTGTTTCTCTGTCCTTTTTGTATTAGTTCTGGTGGTTCCCTACCATTTCCTTCTGTTCCACTTTCTGTCTCAGGACATTTCTGAAACTATTCACACATTCCTTTTTGCCAAGGAGCTGGTCCTAACACCCCTCCAAGTACTGCAGACCTATGTGCCCTCTTATTTATTTCCCAAAATTTCCTGAAGCTTCCTTCACTCACCCATTGATCCCTTTCCTCACAGTTTATTTGAACAAACCTGTGACTTTTGCACATCTCATGGTCTCCAGATTTCTTCTGCCAGTTCTGTGTACCCCACCCTACTTTATTGCTCTACAAGGAGGGTCTTCACCCCATACCACGTGCAACTCTGTTACCCTTTCCTACACAAACCTTTGGTATGTGCCAAGTATCTCACCTGTATTACTCTTCCCCATCAATGCTCAATTTTCTTTCAGAATATCAGCTTTTTGCAACTGAGATGGGAGAACCAGCTGTATAATTTTTTTAATGTGTTAATGTTTACTACCAACGCTTTTTTAAATGTCTCTAAGATATCTGCTGCTCTTGATCAAATTCTGTTTTCTCCACTTTAATCAGTGGAGAAAATACACAAAAAACCCCTCAAATGGTTTCCTGATATCATCCAACCAGGTGTGACATTCAAACACTGCTGCTTTACCTTGCAGCAAGGAAATGCCAGTGACTTGTAAGCCCAGCCATGTGCTGAAATCAATGACACAGCATTCAGAGCCATCTGAATTTAATCCTGCAAAGCTGATTCTTCTCACATCCAGAGCCGCAGCTGTTCTCAGCTGTGAGGGAGCCACTGCAGATAAAAACACCGGCGGGAATTCCCCTGCTAGTTACTGAAACTACTTATGCTAGCTGACCTGGTTGCAAGACTGATCCAGGCTGTCCCAGGAGAGAAGTCATCTGACTGGGACTGCACTGCTCTGGCACAATGGTACACACAATGATGCACATGTTTGGAACAGATCTGCAAAGCTACTCTCCCATAGAAATCTCCAAAGAGCCCATAAACATAACCAAACCAAGCTGTGCCAAGTGGCACGAGGCATTGTGCTACTTTAGTAAAATACATATAAAGTTGGGTGGTTTTTTTGTTTTGTTTTCTACATTAAAAAAATTATGTTTTACTTCAAGAGTTTAGATCTGGTTATTCATTAGGATGAGAGAGGGTCCCAGCTTGGGGCAAGAATGAAAGCAGACAAATCACAGAATCACAGAAATTTAGGGGTTGGAATGGACTTTATAGATCATCTAGTCCCAAGCCCCTGCCATGGGCAGGGACACCTCCCACTAGACCAAGTTGCTCAAGGCTTCATCCAACCTGGCCTTGAACACTGCCAGGGTTGGGGCAGCCACCATGCCCCTGGGCAACATGTTCAAGTGCCTCACCACCCTCACAGTAAAAATTTTTTTCCTGATATCTAGCCTAAATTAAATTTCCCCCAATTTGAATCCATTACTCCTTGTACTATCACCGCAGTTCCTAACAAGGAGTCCCTCTCCAGCTCCCCTGTAGCCCCTTCAGATACTGAAAGGCTGCTATGAGGCGTCCACTCAAACTTCTCCAGGCTGAACAGCCACAACTTCCTCAGCCTGTCAAATCTGCCAGCATGGCCAAGGGGACCCCTTGGTTCTTAGATTCTGAAATGTTTCTGTAAAAGAATTTGACTATCACCGCAGTTCCTAACAAGGAGTCCCTCTCCAGCTCCCCTGTAGCCCCTTCAGATACTGAAAGGCTGCTATGAGGCGTCCACTCAAACTTCTCCAGGCTGAACAGCCACAACTTCCTCAGCCTGTCAAATCTGCCAGCATGGCCAAGGGGACCCCTTGGTTCTTAGATTCTGAAATGTTTCTGTAAAAGAATTTGCAGTGTTTTAACTACATCTGTTGTAACTGTATGAGGCAGCACTAGGTTTTCTGTGGATTCAGAAGGAATTCTAGTTGATGAGTCTCCCTGCACTGCCACAAAACACCTTTCCAGGTGTGCCAGTAAAACTGGTTGTGGGATTGCACGTTGTGGCTCAGCAGCCCAACACGTGCTGTGGGGACAGGAACTTCCTGAACTAGTTTCACCACGGCAAATGGATATATTGAACCACACAGCCTTATTTAAACTGATGCAACATCTTCATGTGGAGTCCAACCCAGAGGACTGCTGCTCCTGGTGTAAGTGCTGAGAGAGCAATAGGCTCAGCTACTGAAATAGAAAAGGGACTTGTAGGTTCCTGATAAACACACACAAAACAGGGTATTAGGAAAAAATTTTTTACATTGAGGGTGGTGAGACACTTGAACAGGTTCTCTAGGGAGGCAGTAGATGCCCTGGCACTGTTCAAAACCAGGCTGGATAAAGCCTTGAGCAACCTGGTCCAGTGGGGAGGTGTCCCTGCCCATGGCAGGGGGGTGGGACTAGATGATCTGTAACGTCCATTCCAAGCCCTAAACTTCTATGATTTCATTAAGCAGCTGTTTCAGAATTAGGATGCAGATAACAAGGCATAATTATCAGCTGCTGCTGAGAAGGCTTCATCCCCAAGAGCACTGCCCAAATAAAGGCAAATTCCTCCTTAAATGATGCAGGATTATGCCCTGACAGCCAGGCATCAACCTCAGCAAGATAAGTGAATCCAATCCACTTTCCTCCCAAAGCATTATAAAAACCCTCCACCAGAACTGCTCAGTACTGATTAAACTGCAGAGCTAAGACAAAAAAAAATAATTTTATTCAAAATCACAGCAGTATTTCTCAAGAACTGCAAGTTCCAGGGCACGTGGCTGGAGCTTCACTCCGGAGATGTAGCACATCCTTTTGCAGCTTCCTCCAAACGCACACGATGCAGCTTTGCTGTTACAGGCACAGAGCTCATACAGAAAACCGGTGTAAACACACACCCGTGGCGTAAGGCGGTGTCACTCCGGGCCGCGGGCTGGCTTTGCCTTCGCGGTGTCTCCAGCGCCTATACAACTTGGTTGCTGTTGCAGAATGGATGCTTAGCTAAACGATGTAGCAGGTACACCAGGAGCTGCGGAAAGGCTGAAAGGAGCTGTGATACAGCTATTTCAGAGAAGCGACAACTCGTTACATCTGAGGAGGGTTTGTTGGGAGCCCGGGAGCGCTGCGCAGGGGCTGTGAAGGGCTGC
>NW_008678671.1:0-6513 GCF_000695815.1 Acanthisitta chloris
GTGGGTCATCTGATCATAAAAGGAGATTTGTTTGGATAGATATCACAAAGGATAAGCTGCTGCTTTCTGAGGTAAGTATTCCCTGTGCTTTCTTTGAAAAGTTATGCTGCTTTTGAGAAGAAATACAGAAAATAAGGCATTGATGTTCTTCAAAGTGAGATAAAAATTTTATTCAACTATTAAGCAGTATGTACCTCCCAGGTGGAATTTATGTGACTTTCTGAGCTCCAAAACATGGAAGGATATGATAATTACTATATAGCTCTTTAGAAATGTACACAGTCAGAAATTGAGGACTTTGCATAAAATTCAGAAGACATGATAGTATCTTCTGCTCCTAGTCCTGTCTTTATGGATGGTTAAATGAGTTTTCCTCATTTACAACAGTTTTTCCTCACTACTTAGACCACAAATTCTGCACTGACAGATACTGTGTATCTTTAAAAATCTAATCCATTGAGAATGAAATCTTCCTTGGAAGATGCACAGGCAGTATGGTGAACATGGATAAGAACTGTTAACAAAAATAGTGTCATCAATGAGATGCTCTATGTCACCTACATTTGAATTTCTTGACTTTGCCCAGAAACCATTTCATCACCATGTAACAGGAAATATACATGAGGCATTCAAACCATAGCTGCAGAGTTGGAAGTCAAAATCATCTGGTTCCAACATCCCTGCCATAGGTAGGGACACTTTCCACTAGACCAGGTGGCACAAAGGTCCATCCAGCCCGGCCTTGAACACTTCCAGGAATGGGGCCTTTACAACTTCTCTGTTCTGGTGCCTCACCACCCTCACAGTGAAGGATTTCTACCTAATATCCAATCTAAATCTGCCCTCCTTCAGTTTAAGCTCATTCGCACTTGTCCTGTCACTACATGATCTTGTAAAAAGTCACTCTCTGGCTCTCTTGTTGCCCCCTTTAGGTACTGGAAGACTCCTAGAAGGTCTCCCTGGCACCTTCTCTTCTCCAGGCAGAAAAGCCCCAAGTGTCCCAGTCTTCTGTCATTGGAGAGTTGCTCCATACCTCTGATCATCTTTGTGGCCTCCTCTAGATCCACTCCAATAGGTCCATGTCCTTTTGAAGTTGATGACCCTAGAGCTGGACACAGTACTCCAGGTGGGATGTCATGAGAGCAAAGTAGAGGGGGAGAATCACCTCTCTTGGCCTGCTGGCCACTCTGCTTTTGATGCAGGTCAGGACACAGTTGGCTTTCTGGGCTGCAAGCATCTTATTCAGCCTCACAGCCACAAGCACCCCCAAGTCCTTCTCGACAAGGCTGCTCTCAATCTGTTCATCACTCTGCCTGTATTGATACTGTGGGTTGTCCCAACCCATGTGCAGGACCCTGCACTAGACGTTGTTGAATATTATGAGGTTCTCATGGGCCCAACTCTGGAATTTGTTCAGGTCCTTGCATCCGGATAGCATCCCTCCCCTCAGGCATGTTAAATGCACCACTCAGCTTAGTGTTTGCAAATTTGTGAAGGTGCACTTGATAATGTCTATTTCTGTTGTGACTGGCTGAGAAACACTAATATTTGTGTCACCAGTTGTGGAAAGGGACTTTCTTTCACTTCTCTTTCTTCTTCCAGCTTTTTTGTCTGTAGAACGAAGGTGCCCTTTACTGACCTCTGTCCGTGGAATGATAGAAATGTAGAGAATGGATGTGAATAACACAATGAGACTGTGTGCTTGTACTGCTGTTGCATCCTGATTGTATACTGATCTCATCCCATGACAGAAGATTGCCTTATGAGAGCAAAAATAGTTTTCAGTCTGACTGACAGAACCAGAACAACCCTTTCTGGATGTGTGTTAGAGCACACGTTAGGTGCATGCCAATTTCTCAGCAGCTTTGCTGCTATAGCTTTGAAACAGAGCAGTATTTTCCCTGCCTACAAGCATAATCTGAGTGATGCTAAGGCAAAGCATAATCTTATCCATGACTTCATTTATTCAGAGAAGGCCACCCTCATTCCAGCTGGAGATCTATTAAAAACGACACAGAGATCTTCAGTCTGCCCTGATCTGAGCTTGCTGTCATTGGCAAACAAAAGCGTAGAAAGGAATGCTGTGCCTTGCATGTACTACGTTTGATCTGGACTCCCTGGCCCGAGCAGTGGGATATTAACTTGAAGCATCATTACCCACATTCTAAACAGGCCTGAGCTCATGTTATGGATTGTAGGTAAAACACATTACTTGTTCCTGCGCTTGGTCCCCAGACTGGATCCGGTGGTGGGCATGCTAGTGCAGTGTTTTCCAGATGCAGGCAGAGGCAGAATTAAGACTTAGTGCCATGGCATGATTTTCTGTCAAGCATGAGGAGCTGAGGGTCAGGTAACAGAAAACCACAGAATCAAGAGGGAAGAAGTGACAATCTGCTCGGCCAGGGTGAAGGACAAAGACTGAGGCTATGCTTGGAAAACAGGAGAGTCTACTGGAGCAAGTCTGAGAAGAGAAGAAACACAGAAGAGAGATCAGTGTCTAAAGTGAGGCAGGAGGACAACCATGAAGGCTAGGCCATGGAGGCAAGAGGATGAGCTTCAGAAAGGATTTTGGTATCAAAGAAAGAATGAGACTGCAGGGGAGTTGTGGCCAGAAGAAAAGAGGTCGCATGTATTGCAAAAAGAGATTAAAATCATATGTCAGGCGTCTGGCAGTATGGAAATAGAGAAGTCCATCTGCTTTTCAAAGTACTTCGTAGGAAGAAATGACCAAATGTCAATGTGTGGTTCATCCCATGATAATGAGACTTTCTTTGGTCTTTGTGCAAGTATTTTCCCCATGGTTCTGCAGTATTTGCAATATCATCGATCAATGATGATTTAGATGTTGAGATACAGGAAGTTTCAAGCTTTGCCTACACTAAAAGTTCAAAACTACCTACAGTCTTAAATTCATGACATCTGCTGGGTAGGATTCCAGTAGTCTTTCAAATGTAACTTCAGTCCAGACTTTTGCCTATTTTTTAACTTTCAGAGCCAGTTTTTGATTTTTAGAGAAATGATGGTTTACCATGAAAGGACAATTAGTTATCCTCAATAATCTTATTACCGAAAACATTTACAAGTCTTTGACTTGAATGCTGTTAAGGTGGCTACTTATTAACATATTGGAATAATTTGCAGTTCTTAGGCTAGGGTCATTGAGCTAACATGGAACTCTGCATTTTGCAAATATCTCACACACAGAAAGCACCTATATACTGGTGTATTAATATAGATGAAACTGTTTGTGGCAAAGGTCTTCATTGTCAGAAAAACAAAGCTCTAAACCAGTTTCCTGAGTGTGGTTTTGTGGTACAACTCTGTGTCAGGTCATGTGAGTTAGGAGTCATTAAAGTTTCTGGCATTTTAGAAATGTGGTATGCTTTACTCTTCAGAATTTACTTACTATTTGTCACATAGTTTTGATTTATAATTCACTTTTTATTTGCTGAAAATAAATGTAAAAAAAAACATTCAAAACTTACACATTTCAGCCTGTGGCAGTTTTGTTGTTTTTTTATTTGTTTGTGGTTTTGTTGTCATTGTTGTTTTTTCCCAGTTTAAAGGTTCTTCATTTGGTTTAATTTTTTTTTCTGTTCATGGGAAAGAAGACAATTACAGTGAAAATCCTCTGGTTTTGTTTTCCATTCATGTTTCCGTATCCTCCTCCACCTGCCCAGAACTAACCCTTTCAGAGAAACCTTTACAATCCACTCAAGAGCTAAGTCATCAGTGAAAAAAAAGCCCTAAAAGCCAAATTTAGGGTGAATTATGACGTACATACAAGAACACAATATTTTAGATCAGCCTCTCAGGAGTGCAGTTCAAAAACTCAAACTAAAATAAGTTTCCAATGAGAGCCATGTGTTCAATGATATGTTATCTGTGCTCCTCCCAGACTTTGGGACTTAGTATGTTTCGAGCTCATATAAGGGCAATAAACAACACTCATGTCAACCAATTCCAGCCAGCCTGCTATGTAGATGGCAGATGTCCTCAAGCATTTGCTGTGTGCTGTCTTCTGCAACTGTGATTCATGTGAGGTGGGAAGGAGCCCATGTTTCCCTGGGAGAGTTTTCAGTTCATGCTGCAGATCTGAGCTGTGCTGTGGCTAGGACAAAAGAGTTTTGGCACCCTGAAAGAGTTTCAGACTCACAGGATATGTTCACTGCACTTGGTTTCAGCTGATGCTGTCCTCTGGGTCAGTCAGGTCACACAGTAGGTGTCCTTCTGCATATTTGACTGTCCTTGCTTATCATTCTGTGGGGAACAGCAGTTGATGGGAGCATATTGTAGATTGTCTCTTTTTTTTGGCTTATCTTCCCAAGTGATTGTGGGCCTGAAGTCAGATCAGGCAGTCATACATGAATCATCTAGAGTAGAACATAACATCTGCTTTTGAGGGTGGTATGGATTCTGACATGCTTCACAGCATGTCCTTTGTTCAGTGTGTAGTGGAGGGCTGAAACTTGCAAGCATTTACTGGGGGAAGGCACTGAAGAGCTGCTGCTGAGCAACTACTGAGCTCTTCTGCCTGTCAGAAGAGTTTTTATTGTAATATACTATTTGACATTTGCAACTCATCCAACTCAGTACAAACTTATTTGAAAATAAGAAAACTGCCAGACCTTTCTGTCTGGTGTTGTGTAAGTGTTAGTGACTGGAGGTTCTTTTCGAGTACTTGCTGTACTTAAAAAGCAAATTTTAAGACATTTCCTTTCTCCAGCTCACAGCTGATTATGTGATCTTCTCTTCCACTTGAATTTGCAACACTTCCAAGCATCGTCTTTGTTTTTTCATAAGATCACAAGCTCAAATATTTGTACACTGGTTTCATTAGGAATTCAGCATATCTACCTGCCTATTGAAATTTTTACTGACCTTTAGAACATGTCAGCAATTGTAACAGCATAGATGATGGAATCATAGAACGCTTTGGTTTGGAAGGGACCTTAAAAGATCATCTAGTTCCAACCCCCCTGCCATGGGCAGAGACACTTTTCACTACACCAGATTACTCAGAGCCCCATCCAGACTGGTCTTGAACATCTCCAGGGATGGAAAGTCCACAGCTTCTCTGGGCAACCCGTTCCAGTGCCTCACCACCCTCACAGTAAAGAGTTTCTTCTAATATCTAACCTAAATCTACCTCCTTCAGCTTAAGGCCATTCCCCCTTAACCTATTACTACATGCCATTATAAGAAGTCCCTCTCCTGCTCTCTTGTAGGCCCCCTTTGCATACTCTCAGGATACTGCAAGGTGTCCCTGAAGCCTTCTTGAGGCTGCACAGCTCCAACTCTCTCAGCATGTCTTCATAGGAGAAGTGCTCCAGCCCCGTGATCAACTTTGTGTTTCTCCTCTGGATTAATTTAAACAGGTCAACATTCTTGTGCTGGGGGCCCTAGAGATGGACACAATACTCCAGGTGGGGTCACCTGAGAGCAGAGTAGGGGGGCAGAATCACCTCCCTTGAAATGTTGGCCATGCTTCTTTTGATGTAGCTCAGGATGCAGTTGGCCTTGTGGACTGCAAATTCACATTGATGAGTCATGTTGAGTTTTTCATCCAAAACCACCCCAAAGTCCTTCTCCTCAGGGCTAGGCTCAAACCAATATGCACCCAGCCTGTACTTGTGCTTGGATTGACTCAGTCCAGGTGTAGGACTTTGTACTTGGCCTAGTTGAACTTACAAGGTTTCACAGGTCCACCTCTCAAGCCTGTCCAAGTTTCTCATGATGACATCCCTTCCCTCCAGTGTGTTGACTGTGCCACACAGCTTGGTGTTGTCAGTGAACCTGCTGAGGGTGCACTCAATCTTAGTGTCATGTTTCCAACAAAGATCTTACGCAGCACTGGTCTCAATACCAAGCCCTGAGAAACCCGACTCATCACTGGTCTCCACTTGGACACTGAGCTGTTGACAGCATCTCTTTGAGTGTGACCATCCAGCCAATTCCTTATCCATCAAGTGGCCCATCTGTCAAATCCATGTCTCTTCAGTTTAGAGACAAGGATGTTATGTGGGACAGTGTCAAATGCTTTGCACAAGTCTAGGTAGAGGACATCTGTTGGTCTTTCCTCATCCACCACTGCAGTAACCTCAGTACAGAAGGCTATCAAATTTGTCAGGCATGATTTGCCTTTAGTGAAGCCAAGTTGGCTGTCACTAATAACATCATTATTTAGGTGGTGTACTGGTAAAAGGAGTAAAAAAATGAAATGCACTGTCTAAAGTGGAAAAATCACAATGAGCCTTGTGTATGAGTAACTGTTAAACATGAAAATCTGAAAATTTACAGATTAGTGTCTATGCATTTGTTCACTGGTCCCTTTCTGACTTAAGTATATGTGTATAAGAGTAAGTATAGAGTGCCAAGGTGAGAAAGTTGTTTTTTTCACATTTCTGTCAGCTGTTGTTTACAGAACTGGCCAAATATGTGTGTGTGTCATCATTCAGGACCTCAAGTCTATATCAAAACAGCTGTAGCCATCACATTGGCTTTTTCTTATTT
>NW_008678671.1:6532-7298 GCF_000695815.1 Acanthisitta chloris
TAAGCAGCCATAAGTAATCAGGAACTTTGACAAACTGCACAGTCTGACTGCTTTGTGCTGAATAATGGCCTACACAGAAACGTGGCAAATCTAAAATGAAGATGGTGCTCTTCACCCTTCCTGTCTTGGTCTCCCAACCAATCTTGATACTTTTAAACCTTTCCTGAATCTAAGCATAGAAGTATCTTTGGGTTTTGTCCTCCTTTCACCTATTAAATAAACTTCAAACCTGTGGTTTGAAAAAGTTCTAAATTCCAGCATATATATATGCAAAAGCAATTTGAGCAACTTCTTCTTGTGCCAACACTCTCCTTTTGCCCAAATAATTGGGTTCTTCCACTCATGTTTAGCCCCTACCATTTTAAGGACAGCAAACATATCCTCTGCAGGATGTTTGTTTCACTAAGCTAAACAACTCCCACTCTTCAGTCCTTTCAGCTCAGGCAGAGCATCTGCACTGTGCTGCTCCTATATGAATTTTGTTGGTCCTCTTCTGGTTTGGGAGTCCACACACAGTCCTTGACACAAGTTCTAGCTGTTTCACACAGTCTTCTTAGTTGGAAAGCTTCTGGAGACATGCTGGCTGTATGTAGTGTATGCCTTATCACATAGTTCCTGGGCTCAAGGTCTTCCTGGGTTCAACACTGAAGCCTGCTGCCATGTCATCTGGTTTAGCCTTCTTGGACTTTCTCTTAATGTGACACTTCTGGTGAGCTATGTTGCAGGAGGATGTCTGGATAAGGATGGAGCCTTGCATGGTAACTGC
>NW_008678671.1:7328-16172 GCF_000695815.1 Acanthisitta chloris
TGTTTCTCTTCTTCCTTCCTTTGCCCTCCTGCATGTGCACAGGCTGGGCCAAAGTCCCATTTACAAGTGCATGGCACAGTTACTTATTGCCACTCTTCGCACATGACAGTAGGTGGCATAAAGGATTTCTTAAAGTTCCAGAGATGTCTGGAGCCACCATCAACCAATTAATCAATCAATATATCGGGCTTTTGCTTCCTGAAAAATAGATCTCTCTTTCTGAGCATTGTTGGCAGGAATAGAGAGAAGATAATAAGAGAAGGCTCCAGGGAGACCTTGTTTCAGTCTTCCAGTACTTAAAAGGGGTTTATCAGACAGATAGGGTCAGACTTCTTAGTAGGGCCTGCAGTGATAGGAGAATGGTTAATGATTGCAAACTAAAAGACTGTAGATTCAGACTATATATAAGGAAGAGTTTTGTGCAGGGGGTGATGAAACACTTGTACAGGTTGCCCAGAGAGCTAGTAGATGCCCCATTCTAGGAAACATTCATGGTCAGGTTGGACAGGGCTCTGAGCAACCTTACATAGTTGAAGTTGTCTCTGCTTATTGCAGGAAAGGTTGGACCAGATGAACTTTAGAAGTTCCTTCCAACTCAAACTAATCTGTGAATATATGATTTTATGGTTCTATGAATAGACAGTGTGTTTCCTTCAGCTGAGTGTTGGCAGGACTCTGTGTACCTCTGGTGGAATACTGAATATACTTTTTGGAAAGGTGGAAGTGCTGTGTTACAGATAATTCAGTATCTAGTTGTAAATACTAAACCGCCCGTATTTATTAACTTCAATTTCATGTATCTGTCACCAGTTCTTTAAAACTTGTTTTTCACAATAAAATATTCCCACCCTGAAATTCTTTCTGCTATTGTGTTACACTGAATTAGAACAAGTGTTGGGTTTGCTACCACTGTGTAATTTGGCTTGTGGGTGTTCAGTGTACATATATGCAAGAGTAATTTGGTTAATGACTCATGCTTACTGCCCTTGTCTTTGAATATGCTGTTGCCCCAAGCAGATGGAGATCATCATGAATAAATACTGTTTCAGAAAAAGATCTACCACCAGAGCTGCAGTAGCAGAAAAGGTTTATACAAGTATTTATGTCCCAAATCCTGGAGTTTTACTTGCCATGTCTTACTGGCACATAAGCTACTGCAACTGTTAAGCCTCTCTTCTCTCTCTTAAGACAGATGGAGAGAAGATTGCATCCAGAAAAGTCCTGAAGTAGATCTTATAAGCTGGAAATTTTATAGGAGATGAGATTCTCTTTTACCTGTAGAATAATTTAAAGGTTCTTTTCTTCCAACTGAGTGCTACCTTTTTGAAAACACTTTTAAAATTATTTTATGGGAATGAATATGATTTTTTTTTTGGAGACATGGAGCAGCCTCAAACATTTATATAATTGTTCTTAACTTATATATATTTAGAAGATTTCTCCATCAGGATTTCCTCCAAAAGCTTGGTCTTTACACTACTTCAGGAGGGTTCAGCTGGCCCAGGACTGTAGCTCCTCAAGCAGTGGGAGACGACAGCAGAGCAGGGCTCAGAACACAGCTCCTGACACTGCTCATGATAAGGGACAAACTCCAAGGCTCAAATGACAAGTCACCAAGGAGGGATACTCCACAAGCATCTTGGACAGCCTCTTCCTGTGCTCAGTTACCCTCACGGTAACAAGACTCCTAATAATCAGGGGGAAACTCCTGTGTTTCAGTTTGTTACTGTTGTCACTGCAACCCCCTGAAAAGAGCCTGGCTCTGAGTTCTTTGCACCTTCCCTTCAGGTATTAATATACATTGGAAAAGAGCCCCCATGGAGTCTTGTCCAGGTTCAACAGCCTGGAGGCAGCACTCTCAGCCCTTTCCTCACAGGAGAGATGCTCTAGTCTCTTCATCACATCCTTGTGGACCTTTGCCAGACACTCTTCAACGTGTCCATCTCTCCTTGCCATGGGGGAGTCCAGCACTGGGCTGAGGACTCCACATGTGGCCTCACCAGCACTAAGCAGAGGGGGAGGATCACCTCCCTTGACCTGCAAAGATGGTCAAGGAGTAAGAAATGCCTTGATATGGTTTATTTAGAACACAGAACATAGTGCTTGGAATGAATGGCGAAACTTGTGAATTTATGTGAAAAGTACAGCAACGGGATTCTGCTCCACAGCAGGCAGTCGTGGGAGATGAACTATTGGGGAAGATTTGTTCCCTGAGGCATTGGGGCTTGTGTGTGATGAAAGCCCTGTGATGTTACAAGGGAATCATTGTGACACCTGTGACAACAAGCCTTTTAGAGGTGTGGGGCAGCCCTAAAGGGCCAGATTGCCTGGCCTCATCTGTTGGGGACAGATGTGTGCTTTGTCCTTTGTGTGTCCTTTGTTGCAACACCCTATTGGGTGCCTTCTGAGGACAAAGTGGATTTGTTGGACAGGGACACTGGTAGAGCATAGGGCACTGGGTCCAACCTGCCACACATGCAGGCTCTATCTGCCGTTGCTGAGAGGCAGCTCTTTAGTGAGTGACTTGGTTGGCTTTGCTGCTGGCTGCAGATTGCATCCCCAGGACAGTGGGACACATTAGCTTCTTAACTCTGGTTAGCAGAGTGCAATGACCTTGGAGGAGGACTTGGCAGAGTAGAGATGCCACCTCTTTCTCTGCTGCCAGTAGCAACCAGGTGCACCAGGCTGTACCTCCCAGTGATTCAGAGTACTTAAGGTGCCCTATCTGCCTAGACACCATGGACAATCAAGCTGCTGTCAGCTGACGGAGACACCCTTTCCATTCTTCCTGCATGGTGGACAGGATCCACAGATGAGCAGTGTGTCCGGTCTGCCAGTGGCCTCTCCCACAAATCTTGCACAGGGTGGGAGACAGCAATTATTATGTGTACTCTGCACAGTATACCAGTTTTACCATCTGAACTCAAGGAAGGGGAGCTGGGCCCTGCTCTGATGAAAGGAGGTGGCATCGTTCCTCAGGCCGCCAGCACTTCAATTGCTACGGCAGAAGCCGTGGTGGTGGCCGTGATGGGGCCCGAGAGAGGAGCCGAAGCAGGTCTCCAAGGCAGCACCAGGATTGCCACAGTAGGGTTCAGCTGGCCCAGGGCAGCGACCCCTCGAGCAGCAGAGGGCGACACTAGAGCCGGACTCAGGACTCAGCTCCTGACACTCCTTGTGATGACAGATGAGCTCCAAGGCCCAAACAGCATGTTCATACTTCCTTGCTGGGGAGGGACCACCATTGGCAAGGACGATGGATTTCTTTCAGGGAACTACAGGGAAGAAGAAGCTGATCCTGGCACAGGTGTCGCAGCACTTTCTGCCAAACATTGCCGGACAATCTAAGGAGGCTGGAATGTGATGAGGGACAAGCTCTAAGGAATGAATGGCACACCTTGACATCCTCAGGGAGGAAGGAGTGCCATGGGCCAAGGCACCAGCTTTCTTTCATGCTATCACAGGTGACAAGGAGCCAATCCCCACAGAGGTCCTGCAGCACTTCCAGCCAAACACTGCCAGAGAATCTAAAGAGGGGGGAATGTGATGAGGGACAAGCTCTAAGCTATGAACAGCACATCTCAGTCTCCTCAGGGAGGAGTGAGTGCTGTCAGTCAGGGCACTGGGTTTGTTTTGCTGAACCACAGGAGAGAAGGAGCTGATCCTGGCAGAGGTCCTGCAGCACTTGCAACCAAACACTGAGGGAGAAGCTAAGGAGGATGCAACGTGACAAGGGTTGAGCTCTAAGTCTCAAACAGGACATCGTGGACTCCTCAGGAAGGAGTGAGTGCTGTTGGTGGGAACACAGAGTTTCTTTTGTCAAACCACCAACAACTAGAAGCTGAACCCACAGGAGGTCCCGCAGCACTTGGATCCAGTCATTGAGGGAGAGTCTAAAGAGGATGGAATGCAACAAGGGACAAACTCCAAGGCACAGATAGGATGTTTCAGCCTCTTCGGGGTGGAGTGAACACCATCAGTGGGGGTGACTGGTTTCTGTCACTGAACAATGGGTGACAAGGAGCCGATCCTCATGTAGGTCCCACAGCCCTGCCAGGCCCAGGGTCTGATAGTGCATCCTACCAACAAGGGGACTACCGGATGTCCTGCTACTAGTGTCAGAAATTATACCACTTTACACCAAACCTTCTCCTAATAACAACTGCAAAAATACAGGAAAATCCAACTCTTAAGGCTGGAGTCTAGGATCTATTCTCTGTCATGTAACATGTCTGAAATTCTAGAGAGACCCTGACAAGGCCTTTTCCCGTTTTTTTGGAGATGCCTTATGCATGTGGATTGTGGGCGTTATCCCATGCCATCAGTTCCATGGGAGTTTTCTCATCTGATTTCAAAGCAAATTCGAACTCTACTTCAGGCTAATGGAGAAGTGTGTTGGACTAGAGGCCTCCTGACAGGTTGTCACTTTTCCCATGCCCTGTTTTCTCAAAGTCCTGGTCCACAGACATCATGTCTTGGCAATACTTTTAACATTTATTACCAAGGTGTTGCTTTAAAGCTCATCACAATCTGGTGCAATTAAAGGGTTGGATTCTCCTGTCATTCAGCTCTGTGGGAAGTGTGATATTTCCTCATTTCACACTAAGCTTAGTCACTCCTCAGACAGACAGGGAAAAGGGACATATGTTCAGCTCTGTGTACCTGAGATAGCAGCCAGAGCTCCTCAGAGTCAGAGGGACAGATGGGCTCAGACTCTGATGCTCTGTCCTGTCCTCTGGATGAGCTAAATGTCCAGAACATATGTTTTGGGAGGGAGAGCAGGACATAAGCCAGCCCTGAGTCTAGCCTGTTGTGGCCATTATTACATTCTTGCTTAGGCACGGAAACAAATAATCTTAACACTGTTGAGAGTTGCTACCTTGGATTAGTTCCTCCAACTGCAACCATTAACTTTTTACTTATTCGTCTGTCACTGCTCAGAAGCCTGGCCAAAAAACTGGAGTGGCAGAGCACTAGGTTTTCTTTCTGTACTACTGTATCTTCATTTGTACTCAGTTCAAAGGAAAGGCAGATCATGGTGAATTGTTTCAAGATTAGGCCTTCCAGCATTTTCCTTTGCCTTTGCTAAGGGCTCATGTATATTGCACTGTTGGTCTTACTGGGAATATTCCTGTGATGTGGAATGTCTTCAGTGGGCTCTGTGCACACTAGGAAGAGTCCTGTTCCCTAAACTTTCCCATTCCTACACCTCATCTGTTAGCAGAGGTGCATCAGTGTTGCTGGGACCAAGCACTGATAAGTGCCAGTCTTTGAATCTACCTCTTGCTAAATGTCTTCTTATAACAGGGAAAATGAAATGCAGTTGTAATAAGGGATACAGTGACCATTGGGATTTTAAACCAAGTTTTAGATGAGATTTGTGTCAGTTTCAAAGGTGGGGTACAAATAGCATGTTTAATGCCTGTGGTGTCAGATTTCCAATCTCTGGGTTTTTATTTTTAATTGTACCCTTCTTTCTTTGTTTTCTCTAGCGTTTGAAGACACTGGAACTGTACTTTTGACTTTTTGAAGTATCTAATGAAGCTCAGGTTGTGCTGCTTCCATTACTCTATGTGAACTTTTGGAGCTTTTCAGAGGCTGACTGCAGAGGCAGACCTTGAGAAATCTGGCAGAATGATGGTTGCAGAATGACAAGCACATCTCTCTTATCTTGGGCCTGGTCCCTGATAAGTTTCAGGTGCTTCTGAGATCCATTTGATGCATGCCTCTTGCATTGGATATGTGGCTGGGGTTCTCCCAAGCACATTTCTGAGCTTAGGGAGAGGATGATTTAAAGACAGAATATCTAAATCAGTGCTGGGCATTCATTGCTACATGATGCGGCATATACCAGTGCACTATACACATGCAAGCAGTTTGATGTGTCATTAAAAGTATATGGTGCAAAAAATATTTGCAATTAAGAGACTTGCTTTTCATATTTTCTTCCCCAGCAACTCTGCAAGGCCTTGTTTCAGAATAATTTTGGATTTTCAAGCTTTCATTTACAACTGCCAATCATGTTTGGTTGCTTAAGGAGTGAAGGAGGATTTAATTAGAACTATTTCCATTTTTCTTTGTTATCAAATGTACCTTTATAAAAGATGCTTTTAAAGTGCTAGAAGTGCTGAAGTGTCTTTTTGAGAAAAACCTTACATTCTCTAGGGAATGTTTCTGTTGCTGTGTGTGATACTAAGAAAGTCAAGCTCTGCGCTGTTTTATTATGAAAAACACTGATAGGATGCAAAAACACAGGCTATGTGGATCTTGTTATCACAGATGATGGCTTATACCTGGGATTCCCAGCCATGACAAAACAGTTATCTCAAAGCTGAAAGCTAAGTAGCCAGCTGGTCTTCAAAATATACAGAGCTAGTGCAGTTCTTGTGGTAGTAGCATCCAGACTCAAACAGAATGGACCACTCCTGTGCACAGCTACTGGATAAGACCTCTGCAATTTATTGTCTGCCTCAAATTCAGTGGGGGAAAAATAATTTAAAAACATACAGTGAGTGCCCCCTTGCCTTCTGAAAGAGTAGAAGTGCCTGAAAATTTGACTAAATCACTCGCATGGTGGGACCAGCCAAGAGAGCTAGTGAGAAAGTGAGTTGGCTCGTGTTTTCATTTGGAGACCTTACAACCTGGGAAGGAGGCTTTGGGGACACCCTTGCCTGCAGGCCTGGGTGGCTGCATAAAGCAGTCAGAGCTGCTTCCCAGCAGGGGTTCTCTGCACTGATGCCAGCCCTCTGGGTACTGGGTTGTCCCTGGCACTAGCACATGCAGGTCCCAGTTCCTTTTCGCAGATGGGGCTGTGTGGGAGGGCAGTTGCCAAGGGAGGCCTTGTGCCACTGCCTTCTCTTTAAACTGCTCTTACCCCACTGGGATATGACTTGATTCTGTTGCTGTGTGTCAGCCACACTGGCTATGTGTTTCTCTGCTCTAGTTGTCTGAGCTGTAGTGACTGTAATTCAGGGATTACTGCAGCTATTTGGTCTGCTTAGAGAGTAGAGAAGGAAAGTTAAGAGGTGAAGATATTTTCAGAAAATGTATAATTGTGGGTTTTTTTCCTCTTTATTTTTCTGCCATGTGAAAAAATGAAGAAGCAGAAAAGAGTATAGCTCAGGCTGTGATAAAGAGATAGTTGTTTTCTCACTCAACGAAGTCGATTAAGATGGAGCTTGGAAAGTGTATTTATTTCCACAGTGCTTTTCCAAATCAGAGCCACCTGCCAGAGGAATGGACCCTGATGGATTTCCTATCACACCATGAGACACCAGTTCTATATTGGTTCTGTAGCCTTTTCTGTCGAACCATCATCACCATGGTGAATGTTTTTCATTTGCAGCAGTGAAAATAGGCAGACTTTCCTATATTGTGAGGCCAGAAAAGCTCAAGTAAAAATTGCTAGGCTTAGTGTAATAAGGATGCAGTCACTTGGACCAAAATGCTGTAGGTATGTAGTACAGGCTATAGGGTGCTAAGTGTTGGACAGTGATGTGTGGGCCTTAAGTGAGCACTATGAGCACCCACTAAATTTCAAACGGTGTGAAAGTACTGTCAAGCAAAGTTTGTTCTGACCTCTGTTAGATTTGCTTTTTAGTTTACTGCAGTAAGTGGTAGTAGGAGTGGATCTTTCAAAAACCATTATACCTAAATCCTGCCCACTGATACAAAAAATGTTTATTTCTTGTTCCCCTATCCACAAGCAGTGGGCTTGGATGTCTGCATTGCTTTATTCTTGAGCTGATAAAGTCAAATTGCTGTTTAGATTATATTCTTCCCCAGAAAAAGATGTTTTTGAAGACCTGTCTTTTTAAAGCACTGGCCTGACATAGCTCTGCAGCTGTGCTGACAATCTTCAGTAAAAGTCATACTGATCATAGAGCTAGATGATTATTTTTACCTGATTAATACATTTATTAAAAAGTGATTTTTCACCTGGGACTGGAGAAATAAAATTAAAACACTTGCAAAGATATGAGACAAACCTGCCTTAGAAGGAAAAAACCTTTTCAAAAAGGTTTAGCAGGTGATCTATGTTAAAACATATTTCATTAGGGTTAAGTGTCAAGACATAACCAATTTTCAGCAAAATAACACTTCTCTTGAAATTTCATGACCTATTATTGAGGAAGTTGAATAGAAATTACATTCCCTGTAGGAAAATACAAAGCATGGTAGAGGGTGGTCTGAAAACTGCATTTTAAACTCTCCATTAGAATGTTGAGAAAGCAAAGGAAGTATTGCTGCAAGCTATAGAACAAATACAGACCTTATGGAGAGCTTTTAAGAAAGCAGGAAGCTATTGGAGATTAAGTTTATGTAAAACCAAGATCCTGGTGAAACGGATTGAGAAACTGGCTGATAGAGCTGAGTGTTGCTGGAAAATCTCTGCCTGTTGCTCACCTTGGGTTGTCTTCAGATCAGCACACATCTCCTGAACATGTGAGATCTGTGTCCTGTACCCTGACCCACAGGAGCACGGAGTCTCCATTTCCAGTTTTGATGTCTGACCAGATCCAAAAGGATCCATGAAACTAACATAGCAACATCTGGAATTTCAGGCCCTTCAGCTGCTAGGGTCTGCTTTCCCTCTTTTCCTGTCATCTTAGAAAACATTCAAGAGGAAAAAGAAGTTCCTAAAGTCTTGGGCCTGTTTGGAAATACAAATGCTGGTGTTCTGGGAGTAGTTTTTATGCTAACACTTACAAATCACATAGAATTTCCAAAGCTTTGCTCTTGTTCAGGCCAAAAGCAGAATTTGAGCTTCAAATTTCCCCTGAGCCAGGAATACCTGGTTGCAGATAAATATGCTTAACATCCTCTACCTTGGATTTGAAAGAGATT
>NW_008678671.1:16210-16786 GCF_000695815.1 Acanthisitta chloris
CCAAAGCTATTTCTGCGAGTGCAAAATGGTCACATAAGCACAGCAACATTTCCTCTCATTTTGCACAGAATTGAATTATCAAGGAAAGTTCAGAGCAAGGAATAATCAACACTGTGTCTCTAAATTAGGGCTCCTTTCACCTCTATCATCCTACCATTTTAGACTGGAGTGCAATTGATCCAATACTTTATCTTGGGTCTTAAGTCTGTGGGTTTTTTTAAACCATGAACAAGCTTCTGATTATCTTTATGTGTACTTTTGTACAGTTTGGATGCTCTGTGACTTTTTGGTCCATGGTACAAAGCTGCAGGGAACAAAATTTCCAGTCTATAGATGTAATAGTCTCCTACAGCTTTTGCTAAACATTTGCTCAAATACTACCCACATTTTTTCCTACCACTTAGTATTCTTAGTATCATTGTTCTGGGATAACATTAATTTACTTGAAGTAATTTTCTCCATAGGGAAAACAGAACAGAGTGATCTGAATGCCTATGCTGGGTTTTGTCATGGACCATAGATGGCTTCAGATGCATCCTTTCTGCAAGGGAGCACACCACTCCATTCCAGTCCATT
>NW_008678671.1:16816-18272 GCF_000695815.1 Acanthisitta chloris
GGCAGGTCATCTGTTCTGTGGGATCCAAGAATAGGTGTTTTGTCCAGGGCTCAGTGCCTGTGGCTGATAATCTGCATTATGGGACAGTTTAACTGCTGTGCAGAGAGATGAAGTAGGGCTGACTTTTTATATTTGCATTGGCACATTTCACCAAATTGATGAATTGCAGTCACAGCCTGACTGTACAAGACATGCCTGTAGCATTTACAGTCTATTTTTCACTCCTACACAGGCACTAGTAACCTTGCAGTCCTTGCCTATGCAGTGTTGCCTGGGAGAGGGAGCATCTGATGCATGAAATGTAGTTCTCTCACATCAGTGGGTAATACATAGAGGAAATACTAGAATGTAATTGCCCGACAGCTGGAAAGCAGTAGGAATGGTTTAGTTGCTGAGAGAGGGCTGCAGACAGAAGTTCAGAAGGAGAACAAGGATGGTGACCAAAGGAATTACAATTGTAATCTCTAAAGACACTGCAGCCCTATTACCAAAAGCTGGAAGAAGGCCTGCAATAGAAAAAGGAGTGAATATTAGGCTGCTGATAAAAAGCTAATACACACACCTGCACATTAGTGAACATGGATAGTATTTTGTGCATAAGTGTGGTGTTAAACTGATATGAATCCAGCCTTGCTATTCTTAGTCAATTTGGTCAAATTTCAAAGCTTCAGGCATAATTCAAATTGCAAAAACCACCATGAAACCAGTTTTAAGCCAGTGAGAGACTGTGGGGGAAGGGGTGGAAATGTAGATATTTAGGGTGTAGTATAGTTCAGTTTTTCAACTACTTCATGATAACCGTAAGAGCTAGAATAGTTTTATTTCCTAACAGAATTGTGGAATGGGTAATGCTGGAAGGGACCACAGTGGGTCATCTGGTCCAACTTCCCTGCTCAAACAGGGTCATCTTAGAGGACATGGCACAAGATTATATCCAGATGGTTCTTAAACACCTCCAGTGAGGGAGACTCCACAACTTCTCTGAGTGATCTGTTTCCATGCGTAGTCATCCACACAGTAAAGAAATTCTTTCACGTATTCAGGTGGAACTTTCTGTGCATCAGTTTCTGCTTGTTGCCTCTTGTCCTATTCCTTGGCACCACTGAGAAGAGTCTGGGTCCTTCTCTTGACACCCTCCCTTCAGACACTTATAGACATTAATAGACTCTCTCAGTTGTCTCTTCATGAGCCTGAATAGGCCCAGTTCCTTCAGCATTGCTTCATAAGAGAGATGCTCCAGTCCCTTGATCAACTTTGTAGCTCTCCAGTGGACCTGCTCCATGAGCTCCATGTCTCCCTTTTACTAGGAGCCCAGAATTGGGCACAGCACTCCGGATGTGGCCTCACTAGAGCAGAGTGGAGAGGCAGGAACAACTCCCTTGACCTACTTGCAATACTCTTTCTAGTGCACCCCAGGACACCCCTAACCTCTTGGCCACATTGGCACACTGCTGGC
>NW_008678672.1:0-4928 GCF_000695815.1 Acanthisitta chloris
GCAACAGCAGAGCCTGGACCTGGCGGGGCACGGCAGACCCGCGAGCCCGGCGTGCCTTACACCCTGTCATAAACTGAGGAGGGCTAATTGCGCTACAGCGCGCTATCCTGCTATTTGTACAAATAAAAGACCAAGTCTCGATGCAAAATAAACACAAAAGCACTGTTGTGACTATAACAGGGAGTCATATACTAATTTATATAATAAGTGGTTGTGCACGCTTTATTCAAGATTATGGCTGCAAGAAATGGCATGAATTGCTGGGGGTGTTTAATGCTGGATTATAGCAATTTGAAACATGTCAAACACATGGCTAATGCCTCATGCTTCACTCATTCTTGCGTAAACCTGCATAGCCACCATCCATTATACCCTTGGTAACAACACAATTCTGCAAGTAAATATTGTTACACTAAGTAACCTTTCAATTCAAGTTGTTTAGGAAGAGAAAATGCAATCTTGTGCAGTCAGTTCCAGTGTCAGTTTAATGTTTCAAAAGGGAAGTGGTGTAGAGAATAAGTATCTGTACAGTGACTCGCCGGCTTAAAACACACACGCATGCACGTGCGTGCACACGCGCTCCCAGAAAATGTCCAGTTCACTGCAGGGGAGAAAAGTAAATCTATAGTGTCTAACTTCACAGGAGCAGCGTTTCTATTTTGGTATGGGTGATAGTTTGGTTACCCTGGCAGGATTAGGCATCCAACCTGCAGTGAAACCACACACTAAAATAATCTGCAATTTCATTCTCTCTTGCAGAGAGCAACAAATATTTTCTCCATACCTTTGTTTAAAATACCAGGTATCAGAGCTTATATCTCACCTTTGACGTCCAGATTTAAGGAATCACAGCAGAAGTAGGTGCTGGTGAATGCTTGTGTCTGTGAATGTGGGTGCATATGTGCCTGTGTAGGCATGCTCATGACTGACAGTGAGTGTGACAGCAAGAGAAAAAGAGAAGGATTAGAAAGTATGAATGTGTATAAATGTTTGTAAACAGTGACCTGTATATTTTTTCTTGTCCAAATTGAATTACTAAACTTTCAGCCTTAGTAGCTGGCAGTAATTGTATTTCCTTGTGTATTTATTTATGATTACTATGCTAACAACCTGCACTCCTGTTGTAAAAGCAGAAAAAAAGTACATTAGTTTGCTTAGTGAGATGTTGCAAATTCAAATTATTTTGTCACCAATAACTGAAATTACTGATACATAGATATCAGAAATGATCCTCATTTAGATGTTTTCAGTGCTTCAGTATTTGAGGATTTAGAGTTGAAAGTACATACACACGCAAATGCATGAATTCACGTGTGTATGAGTACATGTGTGTATGCAAGAGAAAAGAAGGGAGAAGAGAAAGATTCTATGCTCTTCTTTTCTCCAGCAGCCCTTTTCAGTTGCCGGCAGTGAGGAGGGGGCTGTGGGGAACCAATACAGAGCATTACTCAAGCCAAAGTTTCACTGTTGTTTTTAAAAATACCCTTTTACAACTGTAAAAGAACCACTTTATTTTGAACGTAAAATTATAAGGACTCTTTCTTCTTCATATAAATACTTCAGTATTTCTTCCACTTCAAAATAGATTAGTGTTTGTAGTATTGTTACTTTGTAGTTTCATTCTGTCTGTATACAGCTGCTGGGTCAGATTTGTTGTTTTCTGTTGCCAGAGTAGTGTTACTGGTCATGTTACGTTAAAGCCGATTCTGCTGGCTCACAGACACTTTAACTTAAAATGCAGAGCCTGAACTACACTCTAGGGCTTTGCAAGGATACAAAATCCACAAGACATAAAACCCTTTGGTTAATAAGAACTGGAAGATGTTTAACCCTTCTCTTCTAATTGTAATGAAAGAGTCAGATGTAAAAACGGGGGGGCTGATGTATTTATTTATTAAATTTCTGTGTGTTTTCTAATGTTTTGATTATCTAACATTTACACCCCTTTGCCCTTTTAATGTGCTTGGCTAAATGTACCACTGTTATTGTCTAACATTAGAATTTGTAAAAGATGAACCTGTCTGTTGGTTAAATCTCTGTTTGACTAAAAGAGGATTAATGTTTGTATTTCCCAAATTTCAAAATCCTTGTACCGATACAGTTGATGAAGTGTTTTAAATAGATTTCCACTCTGATATACATGTCTTTTTATTGAAAGTAAATATTGTAAAAATCGGAAAGTGCTGCCTGCTTCCACAGTTGTGGCATAACCGCATTAGAATTTTCATATAACTACTAAGGGCAATCAGACCCTTTTCTCTGAATATTTTAAACATTGTACATGTAAAATTTATGGCTAATTTGAATACTTATTAGCTGCCTAATCTCAGAAAAGAGTATTAGCTTTGTTTTTGCCTTGTAAAATTCATCACTGCATGTATCACATTTTCCATTTCTATTATTTTTCTTCACTGATGTTCATAAGTGTTTAAGAAGGGCTGTTTATTCATAAACACATCTGGTGCTGCTGTTATTTACTGGGCTATAACAGCTGCCCTCCTTTATGTTAAATGTGTTTGTGTTTAAGTTTTTTGCATCCTGTGTTTATTTCTGGCCAGACCATCCTTAAATAACTCATCTTTTGCTATTTTAACTTACTTCACACACTATATACTTTCACTTTATCTTGTAGGTTCTTCTTTGTGGTAACTCATACTGCAGTTTAATTAATATCCCATCCACATAGTTGAAGTTGTAATGATCCTTTTCCTGCTTTTTTTTTTTCAGGAGAAGGCAATTGCTCATACTTTGCAAGGGAACAAATAACTAAGTTAAATAATTAGGCTAAGCAGCAAGCTTTATTTCCTTTCCTGAGTTTGCTTACACATCCCTCAGAGGGTCTTTTAAAATCACAGCTCAGCCAGCTTGTTGTGGGGACTCTGTCAGTACGTCGGGAGCAAGGGTGAGGGAAAGTGAGGTCCATTCTGACCCTGTGAGAGCAGGAGAGGGCTTTGGTGTCTCTGAGAAGAGAGACTGACCTTTCCATATTACAGATACAAAATGTGCCTTGAAATTCTGGTTTGTAAGGGCACATTGGTTCTTTATTTACTGCAAAGATTTCAACTGATCTTGGCAGGACATCTCATTGCTATCCTGAAAGTACAGTATATTTATGCAGTGAAAATGATAAAACATTTATTACTGTAGAGAAGGTAATATGCATAATTTATGCTGTTTTTAGCACAATCATTAGTGATATTCTTGATAGATTTTATTTCCAGCTTTCATATCTAATACATGCCTGGAAAATTAATTTTATATCTTTCATTTATTTGCCTATGTTAAAATTGAGTTTTAAGTCATCTTCAAGTGAACAGTTTGATTGCTGCTCATGCATAAGCTTAATTACTTCCCAGGAAGGACAGTATTAAATGTTTTAAATGTCAGAAAAATAAATGAATATCAGCCGTTTGATTAAAAAAATAGGCAATATCTGACATGTTTGCAGCAGGAGCTTTTTCTTAAAATGCCTCCGAGGCAAAATTTTATTTAGTCACAAAAAAGGAGAAGCCCATTATACTATTTATCATTGGTTGATACCATATGATTTGTAACACCCTTACAAATTTTTAATTTTGTATGATTAGCTGTGCATCATTAAACAACAGCCTTGCATAAGA
Organism: Acanthisitta chloris; assembly: GCF_000695815.1. Lineage (NCBI taxonomy): Eukaryota > Metazoa > Chordata > Aves > Passeriformes > Acanthisittidae > Acanthisitta > Acanthisitta chloris. Next base: position 3,621 of record NW_008678672.1, read on the forward strand.
TATGCTGTAAAATTCTGACAGAATCAAGATAGTGAATATTTTAAATAAGGCTGTATAGTCATCCATGGTTGTCAAAGCTAGATAATAGGAAATATAGAGCAGTGTGTGAAATCGTGCCTTCACTTAAACTGGTTTTATAGGTAGACTTTAAAATGTAGTCGTTCATAAATGCTATTGACCATGCTGCGTGCATGGTGTGTTATTTTGGCCGTTAAATGTAAGCACACAAAGCTTGCCTATAGAAACCATAATTCCGGTGATTAGTGGCTGTATGAAAGCAGAGTTTGCATCACATTTCTTGGTAAACGGCTCTGCGAGGCTTTTTTCTTCATCTAAAGATGCTGTCTGTATAATTGGCAGAGAGGGACATCTTGATAATAGAAGTGTGAAGGTGTAACGTGTGTGTTAATTGATACTTCTTAATCACTTTTAGGTATTAAGTCATGATGCAGGAATCTGCGACAGAGACAATAAGCAACAGTTCAATGAATCAAAATGGAATGAGCACTCTAAGCAGCCAATTAGATGCTGGCAGCAGAGATGGAAGATCAAGTGGTGACACGAGCACTGAAGTAAGCACAGTAGAACTGCTGCATCTGCAACAACAGCAGGTAAGTTTGTTTTGTTTCCTGTTTGTTTTTAAACAAATAAAGGGCTGTTTTCAGAGGGGCACCCTTTTGCAGAGCCTTGGTGTGTGCTGAATGTGAAGTGTCGTGGAAGTGAAGAGCATGGGGCGTTATTTGTTGTTGTTTTTGTGCACATTAATGCTGAAATGCAAGGATTCCGTTGTCGTGGCGGCAACATCTTCCTGATACGGCTGCACGCCACCACGCTTGCCTGGTGATTAAAATCCCGCAGCGTATTAATAAAAGTTGTGCCAAAGCCTTGCAGTGCATGTTTTCAAGGAGATGTTAGTTTACTGTGCGATTCGGGCGTGCAGGACACGGTGCAGGGCTTTCCACCAGAGGGCCACATTACTTGAGACTTCGCTTCGCTTGCGATGAATTGTGCCAAAGTCGGAGCTGGGCAGTGAAGGGACCCTAGTGAAGGGACCAGAGTGACTTCTGACAATAAAGATGCTTTGCTGTCCTAGGTGTAAATAAAAAATGCTGGTTAGCTCAGAAGCACTGAAATAAAAAGAGCGTATGCCTGTCTGTGTGTGTGCATGTGTGTGAGTGTAACATGGATGTGTGATTTTGAAAATATGGAAAAAGAGAGAAGCAGCTTTTCTGTAGGTATGTTTCCATTCTCACTTTTAAAACATTTTTTTTAAAGTTTGTCTGTTTGTGTTCTCAGTGAGTTAATGGA
>NW_008678672.1:4952-5833 GCF_000695815.1 Acanthisitta chloris
TGGCTGCTGATGCCATCTAATTACAAGATGCAATCCACTGATTTTTGTCACTGTAAGATTTCTGTTCCTTTTAAAATCTGTGCAAATATAGCTCCTACTTTGTCTCCCTGAGGAATTGTCTCCCCATCAGGGGACATAGATTGTATTAGTGCAGTGAAGCCTAGTTTGTTTGGTAAACAGTTGGGGTCTGATTCTGCAGAGTATCCAGCTCCTGAAAGTCATCAGTATCTTTCTTTTCATTTGCTGAGGCCACTCAGCACCTTTGGAGTTCAAGCCATTCATTTTAAATAGAGGGATTTCATTACAACATCAGGTATTGCATTAGTGGAAGGAAGGTTGTCTCCTGTAAGATAAAATATTATAAAAATCCTTTTTCAAAGAAACATGTTTTAACATGATAGATAAATTGCATGTGTATGGGCCTCTGAAATAACAGGTCATAATAGCCCCTAAAATTGAATCATTCTTAGTGCTGAATTTAGCAGTGTACACTAGCTACATTTATAGTTAAATATTTTAAATGGTGACAGAAAATGTGGAAGAATGAAATAGGTGTAGACTGAAATATGAGAAGTTGTTAAGGCTTTAATCTGTGCCTTGCTTCAAATTCAAGTGTATTCTAACAATCGAGCACTTACAGTATTAGAGTCTGAAGAAATGCAGGTTTCAGAGTCTTCATATAAGTTCTTAACAGGTTTGCACCTCTATATATACACTATTATCTCTACATGTACCTTTGCATTTATATACTATTTTATTTAAAAATTGTATTCATGCACACACACATATATAAAAATTTAATACTGTTTTCATTGAAAAGAATGCCATCATCTTTATTCGGGTGTTCAGATTATAGCAACATTTAAAAATCTTTATTGAGA
>NW_008678672.1:5855-8355 GCF_000695815.1 Acanthisitta chloris
TAGAAAACTAAATTTAAGTGAAACAATTTAAAGCACAAAAATACCAACAGAATAATGTGCCACTTACATGTTTCTCAAAGCAGCAGTCCTAGGCATGTGTAGCCAATTTGTCCATACAGTCACAGATTCCAGAAGATAACATTTGCAAAGACCACAGAGAATAAAAACTGAAGATGAAAATATCCAGTTGAGTACTAATAACAGACAGGTTCTGAGGGGACAGGCTTAGAAGTGACAATCTTTTTTTTCAAAACTGTGATTAGATCTTAAATAAGCAGACAGGCAAAGTAAAACCATGGGTACAGTTAATAGGACTCAAGAGGCATTTTATGGTAAGGTCTGCACCATAGGATTTAAATACAACTTGAGTTAGATGTATAAATCCTTCTATAAAATATGTTGATGTGAAACATAAACACTAGTAAACATGCAGTAGGATGTCCTTTAGATAATGGACATAGCTTTGTGCTACTTTGGGGTTTTTTCCTTATTTTTCTATTTCTTTTTTTTTCTCCCCTGTTTTTGACCAGATATCTTTTGCAATAAGAATTAAGAGGAAAATTATAGCTTGTTTTACCATTGTCATTGTAGTTATTCTCTATAATGTTATTTTCGCTATGTGGCTTGCCTAACAAACTTTGACAAGTAGAAAAGCAGAGCAAACCCCATTGTACCTGCAGTTATTATTAAGATTTTTTTCTTCTTTAAATATGTGAAAGATAAAATGTACTCATCTCATAGTTTAACAGTCTGGTTTTGGCTTCACTGAGTCATTATATTGGGGGCCCTTCAAATAAAAAAATCAAGTTCATTGCAGCTTTTTCTGGAGCAAGTAAATGATTGCTGGTTTTAATAGTTTCTTTCAACTGGGCAGCTGCATAAAGCAATGCTAATGCTTAAGAATAGGTATATCAGCTGAGTAAAATAACAAAATAAGTTTTTACTGTGCCATGAGTATGTACTGGGGAAAGTTAAATGGGAAAAAATTTAGCCAATATACAAAGAACAACTCAGCTAAGTTCAATTTTTTTATGTTACATACATGGTGAATTTGCAGAAAGTAAATAAGCTAAAATAATAGACTTCATTAGGTTCTTATAAGCAATTATATGGAGTTTGGACAGTCCTGTTACTGGCTTGATGAACTATGTTGTTGTGATCTTTATACAGAAATGAGAAGTTTGTCTTAAATCAGGGAGGTATTCCTCAGCCATGTATCAAGAGAGAATGACAGTATTCTATAATATATTGTAATATATACTTGGTGATAAATGGATTTGGTGCTGTCAGAAGTTATCAGGTCGGCTTTGAAGATGTATGACTAGAACGTAAGCAAGTTTTTATCTTACTGTCGATATTTATAAATTTATTAATATTGCTAAAGTGAATGTAGATTTTTATTATTAAGATATGATGCAAACTGTAATCTGCTCAGACTTGTTTCTTCTGCTTTTTTTGGCTTACGGTGAGACATTCTCTCTTGTGCGTGTACATTCGTACACTTCTGAGATTTTCACTTTAATTTTTTTTCCTTGTATGTTAAAATCAGTGTTTGATACTAGAATGTATAATACATGGAAAAAGCATATCCTTGATTAAATACATTGACAGATTATTCTGCATTAGATGTAGAATTTTATTTTTATATTAAGTTTATAGAATTAATTGTTTGTGTCACTAAGGTCAAAATAGTTGCTAAAAAAACATGATTGCTTTACAGGGTAGATTTGAGCTTGCATTTTGAGTATTCATTAAGTCAGTGCTACCAAGATAATATTTTTTAATGTTTTATGGGAATTTATTGGTTAGAAGCTGTTTCAGTTGACTATGTATAAAATTATTTTTCCAAAGCAGTTTTCTTTTTTTAATATGTCGCTTACCATGAGCATTTAATTGATAAAAAATACAGATAGTTCAAAAGTGAAAATGTGATGCTAGCATTCAGGTTTTCTAGAAGATGTAAAACTAGAGGTTTTGCTTTCTTAAGTGTTTTGTCCTTGACATTATTTAAAAAGGAGGAGGAAAATAACGGGTGAGTTTGGTTATTATGGGACATCTTGAATTAGGTGTTAACAAAACTTATATTTTTGTATGTTGGACAGTAGTTCTCTTTACTCAACCACTACAAACTTCTATTTTGACTCCTTGAAAGAGAAAATTACTTTTCTTATGCTGTACAGGAAGTTTGTATTAAAAATTACAAAAGTCTGCAACTGCTACACCTGTGGTAAAAGCTGATGCCAGAAAGAACACTGATGATATGTAAGTTAAATATAAAACTTATTGTTGTATCTGATTTCACTTATTGTTACTTAAATTGACCATGTCATACTAGGCAAAAATGCTTCTTCCTAGTGATTTAAAACAGAAGTTAAAATTCTGGAAAATTATGCAGAATTGTTCCTGGCTTTCACATCACAAACTCAAAAGGAGCAAAATTCTGTTAGGTTACTTCATATGACTTTCAGAGCAGGTATTACCAAATTAGCAGATGTTGAGC
>NW_008678672.1:13355-15090 GCF_000695815.1 Acanthisitta chloris
AGCATATAGCACCAGTACACCAATGTAGTGGAAGTTATGAATAAGAGATGCCATATAATCAACGCACTGGAATAAGATGAGAGAGATGTTGTAATAGGAAATAAAAATGTTCCCTAACCAAACATGTGTATTCACAATTGCATATGATTTCATCTGAAATAGTAAATTGATTTTAGTGTAAAATTAGTTTAAGTGTATCAAAGGAGAAATAGTTATTTTAAATTGATGGTTTTAATATCAGAGTGACAGCAGTCACAACTGAAAGCTGTTTGGTACAAGAGGAATTTCTGTCTTGATTCATTTATTTATTTCCATAATAATTGTTTTTATCTGAATAGTGAGTGCAATCAACATGATTTGTTTTTTCTCTTTCTTTAGGGATCTCAGAATACAAAGAAGCAGAGTTTGTATATATGTAGATGTCTAAAGAGGGCCCTGCTAAGTATGTAACTAATTTTAAGAAGTATACTTTGTCACCAATTCTGTGTAGTGGACATCAAACTAATCTACAAAGAAACAGTCAATTGTATTGAAAATTGAAAATATCCTTCAGTATTCCAGTCAGTCCAAGAAACAAATGCCCTGTACATCCGTGCTAATACAATTGAGCAAATGTTTTAAGCTATCAGATGACAATCTGAAGATCCTTTTGAAGCTAAGTGTGATTTGTAGGAATTAGTTAGGGCAGCTTCTCTTCGTAAGAGGGTCCAAATAGGTGGCTTTTACATTTCAGAGTGTGCATATTAGGCTTGAAATTACTTTGTAGTCACTTGGCACTACTTTGTGTAGAGCCTTTGCAACCATGGGACTGTTTAAGCCTGAACAGAACGTTTATTGTTATGATGATATTGCATAGTATGAATTGTTTATATATTGTCATTTATAATAATTCAACTTTTATGTTGGATTTAGAGATAAATTAGCAAAGCTAATATGGCCTGTCTTTCATGGATAGTTGTAATAAAGCATTGCTCAGACTAGACTGCTTCAAATAAAAGGCCATAAATGCTTCTGGTACTGACCTCCAAATTACTTTCGTTTTATTAATTTGAAGATTTCTTTTATATCTGTAAAATTATTATCTCTTCTTATGCCCAGTGAATCCTTCTACCTGCTGGCTTTGGTTCTTCTTCTATGGAGTCTTCTTTTCCTCATTTTTTCTCCTGGCTTTGTAACTGTTGTTGTTGGCTCAGTTTCTTTACACTCCACATTGTGCTCCCTTCACCTTTACCCTTTCTCGTCTGTCTCTCTTGACCACACAAGAGCATTTTTCTCCATCAAGCTTGATGCCTGTGCATACCAAACTTTTAGTCTCTTCTATTTAACAAGCTACCTCTCTCTGTGGCCGTTGTAGTTTATATAGTAGATGTTTTGAGAAGCTGGATGTTTTGATCCTAGAATAGTATGTAATTATGTGTGACATACTTGGAAATGCAGTCTTAAGAGACAGAATTAGCATGTAGTGCCAATCCCGTCGAAGTTCTTACCAACTTTATTCCAAACATTTGTCTAGTTAAGTTGTAGATAGTTAACGGACAATTTTTGTCAAGACCAAATGTTGCCACTGGGGTCTGTGCTATTAAACTGTGCCTGAGAATTCTGGGGATGGAAGGAATGATGAATTGCTACCCAAATCCAAGAAGCTCAGCAGCATGTTGTGTCCCATCAAAATGGGTATGTGTCTGCTCAAAATCAAAGACTGAATAAGGTTGCAATGGCAATATTAAGTAATTTT
>NW_008678672.1:15114-25935 GCF_000695815.1 Acanthisitta chloris
TAGATTGAGCCAAGGAAGAAATTCACTTTAAGCCTTAAGATGCAGGCTGTGATGTAAAGCCTGTCTTATTCCTTGGGTTGCCTAGAAGGGATACTGTGTTAGTCAAATGAAGGGAAGATGTAACTTCCTTGCGAGGCAAGTTTATTTGGGCTAATTTTAACCTAGCTTGTCTGTGTGCTGTTAGTGTTGTATCTTCAGTGTTGTAGAGCACTGTAAAATCTCAACTGCCTGAATATTTACCCAGATTCTTTGAGTTTTGTAGTTTGCCCTGAGCTATGTCTGTCACTATTGGCAGTATCCACTAACCTAGTTAAAACTGAGTTCAGGTGTTTCTGTCTGCTTGTGCTGCAGTCACAGCATGGGTGCATTGCAGATGTGTTCTCTTATATGTGAAGGCTTTAGTTACTATTACTTTTGTGTTGTTTTTGGTGTGCAGTTCCCTATATTATGTACCTGATCATACTTGTTCAAATCATTAGGTCTTTAAGATGACATTGTAATGTGCAACATGTATTTTGCAACATGCATATATGACATCTGTACATACAAGTAGGGTATAAGTACTTGTGGTTTGAGAACATGCTACTTCCATAAATCAAACCTAAAACATTGAACCTAGTTTATGTTTGTCAAGATACACAGATTGATTCCAGGAGAATCCATGTAATTTTTGTTTGTTGCTCTCTTTAGTCTGCATGATCTTTTCTATATATATATTCTTATGATTCATCAGTTGCCTCTCTCCTAACTGTGCAAGAATCTAACTGTACTGCCATTTTTCACATTTAAGTCTCTTCATATTGTAGTTTGTACACTTTCTTTGAAATTCTATTATCAAAATGAAGAAAGGAAGGAACGACTGATGTTCCCTGCTTGTCATATAGGTATTCTGTAAAGAATAAAATTAAGGTCTTGTTTTATTAATCCTTTTAACTGTATTCTAAAATACAGAAAATGCTAGTAAAGCTCTCCAGTGAGGAAGAAGGCTTTCTTTTCACAAATTATTCTTCCAGATAGAGCATGAGTCCATCCTTTGGTGCACTCCAAACCCGTGCATCTTACTGGGTTTTTTTACTGCAGATCTCCTACAGGCCTTAGAAACTATTGGTTGTTAGGGCTGTCATTTTTTTTTCTCAAGTGATTTTGTTTTCAGCCCACTTTGTCATTCTTCTACAGATTGTTCTGTGGAAACAGAAACCGTTCATCTTGTGTTGGTCTTTGAGGCTTTGCTATCAGTTTCCTCAGGAGAAATAGCAAAGAACAGCCTATCTTCTCTTTCTCTTAAATCATACAGTCCCAGACTTAAAGATTTGACTTCACAAGTGAATGAAGTTAACAATAGAACCTGTGATCTGCAATAACATGAGCAGAGCTCTTGTGTTGTGCATCTGACATACAAGATACACCGAATGTGCTGTTGAAAATTGTCCTGATGTCTAGTGCTCTAATAGTCCTGTATCTCAGGTAGTCCTGCTTTAGGACAGCAATTGTCAAAAATCAAAAAAAAGAAAAATGCACAGACAACAAAATGCATATAACATGAAAAATATGTCAGGGTTACTATGAAACACTGCCTTGTACAAGATGCTAGCTATCTGGTTTATATAGTGAACTTAGAAAGCAGTAGGAACCCCAGGCTGTTTGAGCTGTTATTTCAAACAGTGAAGAGAAAGAAAGTTTGAATGTAGTTAGCTAATGTCTTAATGCAGAGATCTTACATGCGTGTGTATTTGTCCTAAACCAGAACATCTCAGGACTTTTCAGATGTTGAAGAACATGAAATGAAGAACATTAAGAAACAGAACATTAGGAAACAGAAATCCTTTGAAAGTAGGAATGTATTTTCTACCAGCCCCTTTCATAACAGCAAAACGTTGCTAGCATCCTGAGTACATATATGTTAATTCTCTGTGTTTTGACATGAAGCAGTCATGTTAGGAAATTGTTATCACAGCCTGAAATGTAGAGTAGGTCCTGTGTAAGATTGGCTGTTCTTTATTTCTGCATAGCCTGTACTTTCAGGGGAGTCACTGTCAGTGCTTCAGAAGTGACTGTAGCTCCAGCTGAGGAGAATATAATCTTATTCTGTATCCTTGGAATAATTGATGTGCAGTAAATGCATCGTTAATATTAATTGTGTGAAGTCTTCTTTTAATCATGTGTGAAGTATTTCTCAAAAATCATAGGAAAATTAGAACATTTATGCATTTAATGGAATTTCAAGCATTGTGCACAAATAGTAGGTGAAACTGAAACAGTTACTTTTGAGATTCATAAAATTTAGCAAACAGGTACAGTTCTATCATTGCTTGTGAGAACATCAGGAAGATGGTAGAATATATCTAAGTTATATGCAGTAATGAGATACACAAAAAATATTTTTGCCCTTTAGGAAATGTATTTAACGTTAGCCTTTATCTATTTGCAGTCTTAGAGGTTTCTCAAAGTTGGTTTTTTTAAGATCATATATGAATTAGAAACATGCTGCCATACACACAGATATCTTTTGAAGTTTCAAAGACGTAACAAACCCTGAAATGTTAAATGAAATCTGTCCAACAGAATATATTCTAAATCATTTACTTAACACAGAAAACCAAAGAAATGGATAAGTTGATGCATTATTTTATCCTTCTCTACTTTGTATGAATCCTTAAAATTCTATTAAGTCACTCAAACATGATAGTTACTGAAAGGTGTGCTCTGCATACCTGGTAAATATGAAAATGAAGAGGAAAGACAGCTATGTAAAATGTCCTTATGGGTTTCAATGGCAATCAATATTAATGTTTCTTAAAATTGTTTCAGTGGGTAAATGCATAGTGAAAGTTAGAGTTTTAAATTATTTTCTATAATTGATATATAGAGAAAGAATAGGATTCCTGTATTCAGAAGCAAAAGAGAAGGTAGCAGTGGGGTATTGGAAAGGACAAAGAGCTATGAATTATACTGAAGGCTCAGCTAGGCAGAGACCAGAGAAGGAATATGGACTGTGGAGTGGGAGCTGAAGGTTAGGAAGCTCTGGATCCATTGGGACAGGAGAAACTTTGTTTAGGAACATCCACACTTCTTGTAAGCAGAGCAGCCTTTGTGGCTTTTGGCGGCCACTCCTGCAGATGATGCCCTATCTCCATTCCATTTCTCAGTTCTCTCCTACATTGTATGACATTTTCTGTCAAATGAATCTCCCCACCTCTTTAAAGCTCCCACCCATCCTTCCCTCTTGAACGTACTGGTTTTTACAGCTCCAGCTTCCCAGTTCACAGCTTTGACACCTGTTGACACTTGTCTAGTTTTTTTGGCCACCTTTGAACGCTGACACCTGTCCATGCTTACTGCAGCTGCCAGGCTCTTCACAGAAGGAGAAGGCACCTTGGTTTTTGGCATGGTACAGATACTACACTTTACCAAATTATCTCAAGAAAACGGTGTGCTCACATGCCCGCCTTCACTGTTACACTAAATGAACCAAAAGGGATCAAGTGAGCATAGCAGACTGAGAACAAAATTGTTCTTACTCAAATTTGGTCATAATGCCTAGCCTAAACTCTCTTATTTTTAAAATCTAAGTCAATCAACATTAACAACATAAAATATAGATTAGAAAACATATTCTGTGTGATTTCTGTTGCACTGGAACTCTGAGAAATGCAAAATAAGCAAAGCCAAATTTTATCAAGTCTAGAAATGTATACTGAACACAGAATTTTAATTTGTGTGTTATTTGAACTCTATGATATAGATTATATGATGTACTTGCTTTTAAAAAAGTATGAACAGTGCTCTCAGGTCGTAAAAACAGTAGGAGATGCTTAGCAGTAGAAACAAGAAAAACATAAATTTGACACAATGAATTTGCATAGAAAGTGCTTTAGGGAGCAAGTCTACTTAATTGAAGAGGAAATAAGCACATGTTTAGCTGCTGTGTTTAATAGAGAATGTGTGATACATTCCTAAAAATAAGCGTATACTTAAAGAACTTAACTGATGCAAAGGTAATAACAGGAGTCATGGAATAAAAGCCTGTGTATTTCTGAAATATATAATTTTCAGATCCTTTTTTACAGGCATAAAAGGTACAAGCTTAGACTGAAGACAAATGTTATGTTTAACATGCAGCATTGTTGCTTCAAATGTTCAAGCAACGCCGTTAACTTTTTTCAGGTTCTTTTTCCCCTCATCTTGACATCTTTATTTATACAAGTAGTTTATATAAGGGCTACAAGACTTAGCACTAAATAATTAAACTCATTAGTAAGATTTGTAGTTTGGCACCATGTACTTTTTTTGTGGTACAAAACAGTAGAATGATTAAAAATATCACCACTCAATGCCATGGCATTCTTTAAAGACAGAAATTTCAACATATGTCAGGCTTTAGGTATCCAGACTTCAAGATGAGATGGATTCAAAGTAGTATTAAGGGAAAAAATTTATACCTTTAAAATTGCCATTCAAGTTATTTTTTTTGTAATGGATTTCTTTTTCAAAATAGCCCAGCCTAAATTTAACATTTAAAGTGTGAAAATAGTTACATAGACCTATATCTGATGCAGCCTATTATAAGAATTAAAATAGATAAAGCAGACCTGTTGCATTGGTGAATTATCCTCAAAATTCAATGAAACAAAGGCTTGGGCTTTTTTAATTGCAGTCAGAATCAAAGGAAGACATGTTAAATTTCTGAGTCTAGTCATTCTTTGTGACAATGTTGCCATGTCATCCATTTAAGTGTCTATCATCAAAATGTTTTTAATTAGAGTCAATGCTAATACTCAGCTGGTTTTTATGGCGGAAATATATTTCTGCTTCACAGGAACATGTTTCTCTTATCCTTCAATGTAAGTGTTAATTCAAGGCTGAAAAATCCATTGGTAATTAATAGGTCAATCTAAGTTATTTCCCTTTTTCAGATTATTTTCCTGGCAGACAGGTACCTAACTCAGTTTAGAAAATGTAGGAGGATGTTTCTTTACGTGTCTTTCAGAGTATCATTAGCCGCTTTAGAAAAGCAACCTCTGCTTGCCAGAAACTATTGACCAGTTCACTCAGTAGAATAAAGTAGTCCTTGTATAATAAATGACTAAACTTTAAATACTTTAATAATCTAATAAATGCTAAACAGTTTTTAAATCCTATTTTGAATCTAATTCTACTTCCCATCCCAATGCAATGTAGCAAGATTAAAGCAATATTTCTAAACAAGAAAATAATTCAACTTAAATGTAAAAAAAAAGAATTTAAATGTGCATTTCATAGTAGCAAAAAGAAACAACTAATTTAGTGTAAGAGTTCGTGTTTTGTTGAGCAGCAGCCAAGTCTAATGGTTCAATGAATCAGAGACAAAAAGCTTCTGCTTAGGCAAATACAAAACAAGATTTAAATTCTGGTATTTAAATCAAGGTTTCCTGCGTGCTGGTTTAAATTGTCGTTAAAACTGGTGATTTAAATAATTTGACTTTCTTTCCCTGATACAAATATATTATGATAAACAAGAGCTGACTCTCCTCCATATATTTGCAGTGAATGCAATATGCTAAATATTTGTTTATGGATTTTTTTAAAAACAGAGAGTATGTTGAACAGGTAACAGACTTGTATGGGAGCTGCTTCAACTCATCCTCAGAAATGTGGGTTGGTTTAACTCATGGTGGAATGGAAAAACTCCCTTTATATTTGCTCTGTTATTTTGATGTGACAAATGAGGCTTCATTTCTGAGGTTTATCAGTCATTAAACACTGAAAAGTGAGTTTTCCACTATTTTTAAAGGCAGCTCTTAGGGAGCTATTTCAGAAGGTTATGAATGCCTCAAGGGGCTCGGTTCTTAGCCATCGGAGGGAAGTAGACTTCCATGATCCTGCATGCAGTTGGGAACATGGAGTGCACTGTGCTCCTTTAGTTATCCACAGAGCCAACAGATCTCAAGCGATTTCCATTTGGTAGAATGAGTGGTCAGCCTGAAGATGTGGGAGATTAGCAGATGTCTCCTGCAGAGATCCCCCGTAGTGGGAGTCCCTCCAGCCACCAGGCATGGGGAAGGTGAGGAGCAGTGAGCTGCCCTGGCTCAACCCATCACTCTGCACTTGCTCAGATGCAGGGCAGGGCTGTGAAGTGGCTGTGCCTTTCAACCATTACCTCAGTAGCTGTAAGGGCTTTGGGAAGTTAAAACAAGATGAGGGGAGCAGTTGCTGGGTAGTGGGTTGGTGAGGGGTGACCGAAGGAGAAGAAGAGCCAGAGGGGTTGAGCAGGGACAGAAGGACTTGGAGGGAAGAAGGTTCAACATGAGAGAGGCTGGAGAATGGAACAGGTTTGGGCAGTGAGCAGCGAACTGGGAAGAAGGGAAGGATATAGGGGAGTGGAAAGAGAAAGGGAAGATGTGTGACCTGGATCATGTTTTCTCAAGTGCTTTTTCATTATTGCAGTCTTGCAGTTTTCCCTGCATCTTCCCAGTGGGAACTTCCTTTTTTCCAATGAAAATATACTCATTTTATTAAGAATTAGCACATTATGTCAATAATGCATTTGCCCAGATACATTTAGTGTGATATACTTGTAATAGTGTTTACAGTGACTGTATATATGTGACGGTGAATTAAGTATATTCTTTTAAATTGACATTCTTCAGCACCGTACAGTTTATTGCTGTGGATCTTTGCCTGCATGAAGTTAATGCCTCTGTGTTAGAAGCTGTGAACATTGTCACAGGAGCTGTGCAAATCAGTGTAAAACTTCATGTCACTCAGCCATGATATCGTAATGCCTCTCAGATGTATGATCACTCATAATTTGAACAACCTGTGCTAATTTGGATATAGAATCCTTCAGGGCTGATATGGGATAGTGCTGTGTGGGTTGGTTGTCCTCTGTCCTTCCCATATGGAGGAGTTGTCAGGTGCTTAAAGAGTTGTTCATAGACACAAAACAGCAATAAACCTGAGGAGGTAAAATTCAGTCTGAAATAATAGCATAGAAAGGCATGCATTACTGACGTCCTGATTCATGCAAGACTGATATTTTATATACTGTGGGTAAAATGTCCCTCTTTAATATATGAGGCATAAACCAAAAGAAATGTTTACAATACTAAAATGACAAACAAGGCAAACAAACAAACCCCTTCATGTTTCAAGTATTTAAATAATTTAAGTAATTAAATTATTACTGGTAGATAATTTATTTATTCTACATTTTGATTTTACAGGGATTGTATGGTCTTGCATAAGTGCTGTGAAATCCTTCCACTGATGCCTTCCAGTACCTATGCTGTCCCACCTTATGAACTCATAGAAATCAATTACAAGGCAATTTTAGCTAGGTGTGCATATCAAATTTATAGAAGAGTTTCTCATTGAATTAAAATTAAAGTAACATTTCTGCTCTGAAGCCACTCAGAAAAGGTGTGAATTTTAATACAATAGCTCTGCCATCCGTAAGAATTTGTAATAACAAGCCAAAATTAAAACAGAAAGGGGTTAAAATGAATAGCTGCACTGCACTACGCTGCATCTGATTTCACCTGTTTCAGCTCAAACGCTATTATAGAGGGTTTTTTTTAAAAATGTTTTTATTATTCTCTGAAAATGACAGGTGTCAAGAGCCTTTTGTGATACGCACACAAAAAACTTGCGGTCAAGAGGTCATATCACTGCGATGTATTAGGCAGTAGCCTTCTCTCTTGTGGTATTTTCCTTGTTTGAAGTGTTTCCAATGAAAGATGCTTGCTGTAATGCACATCAGTAAAATGATCTATTTGGAACAGCTTTACATGGTAAAGGAAGCTATGAGAATACTTTGGTATTGTGTGTCTTCTCTCTTAACAGTTGCATGTTCAGAACTCTCTGGGATGCTATAATGCGCACAAAGGATATATGGCTTACAGGAACATATGTGTTTTGGGTTTGAATCTTTTAAATATTATTCTCATGGCGAAAACAATTTAATAAAATTTCTTCTTAAAGTGAAAACATTTTTCCCCTTCTTTAAAGAGAGTTCTGATGCCCTGAACGTGAAGCTCTGTATTTCACTAAGCTATCTTTCAGTATTTTCTTTGTGTATTCTTCGCTGGCTTTGAGCACCACAACTCTCAAGAAAATACAGTGTGCAAAATAAGATATTTACACACAGAAAACAAAAACGGAATAGTTTGAAAACTTGCTTTGACATGTTTAAAGACAGGTTTTGTTTTAAGGCACCATGTGTGAGGCCAGTTTCAGAGGCTCTCCTTGAGTTCTGTGAGCTGAATGGACAAATTCTTACAGCTGCACTTTGTCTTTGGGCACATCAAAGCTTGAGCACTCTACCTGCCTGAGCAGGTATTTTTAGTCAAATTATGTAATATGCTACATAGTCACTAGGAAAAAATCCAAAAACAATAGCGGTGAAGACTTTGAACATTTATATATAAAGTTCAATTTTGAAAATGGGTCTATTTTTGACGCACCAGTCTCCAAAATGTTTTGGCCCAGAACCCTGTGAAATAGTTGTTTGATGTGGTGAAACTGCTAGAGACAGTTTGTTTTCCATTTTTGTTCGGTTGTTTTGGATAATGAAGTTAGATTAGTGACAAAATTGCAAAGATACATTTAAAACCAGCTTAACGATACCCATGTCAAAGTAGGGTACCTAATTAGGGATTTAGGAAAGGTGGATTATAAAAACAGTAGCCAGTGGATTCTTCCTCACGTGCCCTAAGGGGAGGAGGAAGTGCTTACTCAGCAATTCTGTGCCCAAGCCTCATGCATGGGAAGGACTGGGAGAGTTGAGGAGCGTATGCTTTTAAAAAGTGAAGTGAGATGGGGAGTGGAATTTTTTCTGTCTCTGACAGAAGCAGTTTTATTGTGTTCCTTTGGATCAGAATGAAGAGCAGCACTGCTTGTATCATGTGGGGTTTGATGCAGGAAAGTTCTGCAAAATTTACACTGCAGATTGGTAGGAAATGATATTTTGATTTTTAAAATAATGTTCATCATTTCCTTTTGTGTCTGAATAGGTTTGTGCAGCATGTTTACATGTGTACGTAATTGGGGATTTAAAAATAGTTGCCTGCTAGAGTTTGTTTAATTCAGAGAAGGGAATGGAGGAGACGAGCATTCCAGGAAAGAATATGGAAAAAGTTGGGGGCATTTTTTGCTTAAAAGTCTTTAAAAGCACAGTAACTTTTTTATGAGATTGGTAGAACACTGCAGAAACAGGGTCAGCTACTGCATGTACAGGAGGAACAAGAGGAATGCTTGGAAAACAGGGGATGGTAGTTACAAGGAGGCAGCAAATAGTGAAAGAATGGAAGAAAGGTTATTGCAAATAATGAAGTGTAGAGCAATCTGTATCTGTAAGAAACTGCAAACAGTGTTAAAAGAGCAAAAATACTCAGTATTCAGCTTCCAGACCACAATTTACTGAAAGATCTGTTTTCATTAGTTTGAGCAACAAAGATTCATAACAAATATGAAAAGGAAAAATGGAAGACGATATCTGGGAATGAACATTTTAGGAATTTCACTGCACTTCTGATTGCTGTATAAAGCCTGTTGCTTGCTGTTATCTCATTTCATAGTATTCCCCAGAATGTACAAAATGTTAGATGTCAAGATCATAGCAGTGAAATAGAGATGTTATGAACTTCTATTCTTACTTAAACAGTCTATCTCTAACAGTCTGCTGAAAATTGTTATTTTGATGCATTTCTATGTATGGTGATCTTTAGGGGTAAAACTAGAGTGGTAGCTGCTACAGCTAGGGTGGGATGGGAATGAAAATCAGAGTTTACCTTTGTGTTTTGTGCGGATGAGCAATTT
Source organism: Acanthisitta chloris (assembly GCF_000695815.1). Lineage (NCBI taxonomy): Eukaryota > Metazoa > Chordata > Aves > Passeriformes > Acanthisittidae > Acanthisitta > Acanthisitta chloris. The sequence goes on from NW_008678672.1 coordinate 24,910, forward strand.
GGAGAATAGGCCAATTCTGAAATTCAAGTGTAATATCTTTGCCAGCATTAAATGTGTGATCACCACTTTGGTAGCTGCAACAGGAAAAGGAGAGGTCATACAAAAAAATGATAGTTGCAATTTTTTTTGCTTTAACTATTTTTAAATAGCAGAGTGTCTGAACCCATGTGCAATGAGACAGAAAAAACCCCAAACTATAAAAACTGACTCTGGGAGTTGCTAAAGAAAAGAATGCGGAAAGAAGGACAAAAGAATGCACAGAAACTAAAAGGAATAAGCAGAAAGAAGAGGAAAGAATTTGCAGAAGACAGAATTAGAGTTTATCTTGGAAATTATAAACTCATCCAATCTGTGAGGGACTAAATGTGGCAGTCTGGTACTGAACAACTGATGGCCTGCAACTTCAAATATATTAAGTATGTAGATACAGTATTCTAAGTTAAGTCATTCCAAAAACTTCCTTCTGGCATCATCAGTTATGATACTGGATTGACATAATTGTCTTTTACAAATTTTGTGCTCCAGCCTTCAGGCTGTTTTTGTTCTGTCAGCCTAGCAGTCTGCGCACAGCTTCTAATATCAATGGCATTAAATAGTTAAGGCTGAAGTTACTGTATTTTACTGCATCCTGGAAATGTATTTAGTTACTTTTTATAAATAATGAAGATTGGCCTGGAAACTTAGGTTCATACCCATGATTCACTTGGTATCAGTGCATGAATAAAGGCTTAGAGAATTTTAATGGAATACATAGAGGAAAGCAATAACGTAGATCATGGTGGTACTTTGGCATGTAACTAAAGGAAGTAAGAAGTAGTTGAGACTGACTTTCTCAAACTTTGGATGTAGAGCTTCTTGACAGTATTGGATGGGGTAGAATAGGAAACTGAAATAATCTTATATAGATGTATATATATTATATCTGGAGATATATATAGCCTGGAGAAGAGGAGGCTCAGAGGAGACCTTATTGCCCTCTATAACTCCCTGAATGGAAGTTGTAGTCAGGTGGGGTTGGTCTCTTCT
>NW_008678672.1:26246-51861 GCF_000695815.1 Acanthisitta chloris
TGGGTGGAGGTAAAGACAGCTGAATAGAGAAAGCAACAGCTGCACACACAAGCAAAGCAAAACAAGAAATTAATTCGCTGCTTCCCACAGACAGGAGGTGTTTAGCCATCTCCAGGAGAGCAGGGCCCATCACGGGTAGCGGTTCCTTGGGAAGGCAAATGCCATCACTCCAGATGTCCCCCCTTCCTCCTTCTTCCTCCCACCTTATATACTGAGCATGAAGTCCGATGGTATGGGATATCCCTTTGGTCAGTTTGGGTCTGTGTCTCCTCCCAATCTCCCATGCACCCCCAACTTCCTTGCCAGCGTGGCAGTACGGAAAGCAGCAAAGGCCTTGGCTCTGTGTAAACTCTGCTCAGCAATAAGAAAACCATATCTGCATTATCAGCTCTGTGTTCAGCACAAAACCCAAACATAGCCCCATACTAGCCACTGTAAAGAAAGTTAACTCTACTTCAGCCCAAACCAGCACAGTGGGGTTGGACTCAATGGTCTTTGAGGTCTCTTCCAACCCAGTTAATTCTATGATTTTATAATCTTATATAGATAGACAAATAAAACCTGGATAAAAGCATTAAGTAAAATTCCCTTCCAAAATAGTGCAAACTGTCAAAACCCAGGGTACCCTGGAAAGATGAAGTGCTCGGTACTTCTGAGAATGGCATTCTAGGTGATTAATATGAGACAGAGGTGTGCAGCTTTCTTAAAAGCTTTTTGAGGCATTAGTGAGATGCAAGTAGTTTTTGGTTCTTGTCCCAGCTGTGCTCTAACAGTTTTCGGGAACTTTGATTTTCATTCATTAGTTTGGAGCTTTCATGATGTGTTCCTCCATTTTATAGAAAGACTGTTACTGTTTACCAAACTATTTATTCTCAATACTAATTTCTATACACTAAAGGTTGAACATGTGCATTGCATCAAGGTTTTAAAATCCTGACTCTCATTATTCTTGAGGGTTTTTTGCAATGTTTTTTAGTAGAAATTTTCTGAAGGGTTATGAAACAGTGATAAATTAGTTTTACTTAAGTAGCTTATGTGAGAAGACAAAGAGCCAGCAGGTATGTCCAGTCTGGTGTAACTAAAATACATTAAAGACCACAAAACTGGAAGACAACCTAATAATGTAACTTAAAAAGCCAAACTAAACAAGACAGAGCTAATACTCTGTTACGTTTCTTTTTTCTTTCAGTATAAGTAATGAGTGTTCTAATTTTATCATACTCTGAGCTAGTAATTTTTTCATGGATAAATATTCTCAAATTTTCATAAGTAAACTACTCGGTTTGGCAGCACTGATTATTATTTTACTGATGTTTTTCAATCACAGATGTCAGTGAGTCAAACAGCCAGTGACCAAGTTGAAATGAAGCACATTGCCCAATTTTAGAAGAAATATCCCTGCATGAGAGCAGCATCCAGTTTATTTTTAGATTAAAGTTATCTTAAATTCCTTGGAAGAATGACTTGATTTTTTTTTTTAATATTATGTCTAAAAGAAAAACAAGTAAGAATGGCATGTTTTACAGTATTCCTTAGTGTCATTCTTGCTCAATATGAATACTGGAACATTTTGTGTTACAGGTTTCCTTTCAAAGTAAAAAGACCATTTCTGCCCATGAACAGAATTGGAGGATTTTTTTAATAGTTGTGTAAACAGAAAAAGTCATTTGCAACAAGTCAACAGCGTATTATTTTTAGTGCTGTGCTAATTTGGATGGTCCCACACATTCTTGATTGTTGATCAAACAAATTGGTATCTGCTGAGGCTTCTCTTCCTGGAATCCAGTTCCCTGTTACCAGGTGCTTCATTTTGTTGGGGCAATCTGTGGCTATTTTGGTAATAAAGATTTATACTTCATTTTTTCTGCTTGGGTGATGGGAATCAATTGTATTCAGGGAAAAACACAGACCATTGATTTCAGAGGTCTTTGTATCTGCTCAGCACTTTTTAGCAGTCTCTTATTTGGGTGTTTAAGGTTTAGGCATCTAAGTTTGAAAACAGTGTCCTAGATGCATTTGCAGAAAGGGCTCAATGGTACTGGTTTTTAGTTAATGCAAGACAAAGATGATTCCTTGCTGAACTGAAATATCCAGACAAGAGGCAAAGTGATTCTCATCACAAGCGTAACTGCATTATCACCTGTGCTCTTACCAAAAGACTAACTACATTTTGTCAAAATTTCACTCAGGAGAAATGAACCCTGTCTTACGAGTAAATGGAATTATTTTCTTTGGCATTGAAACATGAGCCAGACATGACAATCAGTTTCATATTCCCCTTTATGTAGTGCCATCATTCCTACATAGAAGAAGAACAACAACTTTTTGGGGGGCAATGATAATTCAGAAATGATAAATGAAGTCCCATGGCTAATTATATTTTTTTGCCATGATGTGTGGTGGCTCATTGATAGACAGGAGTGGAAACAAGTTTCGTTTACTTTTATTTATAAAGGAGTTATTACATCATGCATGGTAATTTATTCCATGAAATTATATAACACTTTCTTGTAAGACTTGGTTCACAAAAGCAGTCTAAGGTAGAGCTGGGATTAGGTTTCAGAAGCCAATTTAATTTGTACGTCGGTCTGCCTCTGGTTGATAGCAAAACTTAATCATCATGTCACCTGGAGATGCATGGGCATGGTTTTACTTTATTCAAGTCCAAGTGTGATTCCTGACTTGTGTTTACTATGCTTGTCTAAATTTGATAAACACACCTATGGCTTAAATCTTGAAAACTGCAATGCTAGGTGTGTTCAGATTGCATGAGTGTATCACAGTAAATCTAAATTAAATAAATAGAGAAAAAGTCATGCCAAAAAACTTCATCAAATGAGTATTTGTACAAAAAAAGTGCATGTATATTTATCTCAGAGTATAGCAGTTGTGGTGAATGGTGTTTGTACTGAATGTGACCCAAGCATCACTAGAAATTTATGAATTAATATCTTTGAATGTGTTTGAAAAGTGGTCTTGTTAAAATCCTGTAGTTAAAATCCTGTCATGTTCCTCAATCATAGGCTTACAGACAAATAAAGAAGACAAGTTAAGCTTGACTTCATAGTTTTCCCTCCAAATATTTGTAATTTTCAGAAGTCTGCGTGCTGAGTCTTTTACTACTTTTGTGGCTTGTACAGGGTTGGCTGGATTCAATCTGTTGGTTTGTAGCAGTTCCCAAGCAGTGAGCAGAAAGGGTAGACTATGTGTTTACTAAGCATTCCGTAAGTCTTGGCAGTCTGTAAGAAGACAGTAATAGAAAGTGCCTATGATGCAGGCTCCATTGCAATATTTTCAAAGTAAATCCAAATAAGCAGAATTAAAATCCTAAGTAAAGAGCGCTCCTATTAAGAATCTGTTGCAAATATCCTGTGACTTGGAGCACATGCCATTAGTACTCTAAATATAAGGGTACAACCCCCCCCCTATTTTATATTACAACAGTAGCCTTATAGCACTTGACTACCATTCTGAATGGCAGTACTTGTTACAATTTTCTATTTAACTAAATGTATTTTACTCAAGTACTTTGTTATGTATTGTAAAAATGTTCTATAGTTCGTTGTTCCTAAAGTTGAAAAACAGAGTTATTTTTCTGCTTAATATAGCTATTTTAAATCTGTATCTCAGTGAGATAGCCACTAACAGATTAATTTATTCAACCTTATGGTTTCTGCCACCTGTTTGAGTGTCAAATGTCTGTGTGTGTCAGTTTAAAATTTGTCAACCTGAGAGAGACTAATTCTTTGGGAATTTCACTATTTTTTGTTTCATTTATTTTATGTAGTTGCCATTGGCCAGATAAGGCACGTGATGTTGCTAATAGCCTCAAATGTCTAGGAGAAAATCTACAAAGTGGCACTTATTAATTAACAACAATAAACTGGATGATTATAAAAAGATTCTACTCAGCTGCTTAAGTAAGACAAATGCAGTGTGTTAATAGTGAGAAAGCTACTGTGCCAATATATTGCATGTCTGATATACACACAGAAGCAAGGAGTTTCATAATAAGATTATTTTATTCCTGCCTTATTATGGCCATATAAGAAATCATAAGATTTTATGATTAATTTAATCTCAGTTTAAATTTGTTTCATTTAGATTCCAGCCAAGTTCACAGGAGGAAGGCATTGAGGATGCTTTAGGTGTCATTTTCAGTATGCTGTGTTGCACTAAATACTATAGATGTGTCTTTAGAAAACCTTGGGAGGTCGAGGAGGACTTTTATAAATCTAACTAATCTTAATATGTACTTTAAAGTGAACTAAATTATGTGAAATATTTGTTGTGTGTATATGATTATGTCATCTCAGTTTATGTGTGGGGATCTTTGATCTGGTTACTACATTGTCATTAGTTATACAAGGAGAGCCTTCCAACTGAGTAGTTATTAAATATTGAAATGTTCCAAAGATATTATGTGGAATTAAATATTTAATTTTCCATAATATCTTCCCAGAAATGTTTCAGCTGTTTTATAATTTGAGAAGATACTAAAATGTAAGATCTCAATATTGTATGAGCTAATAGCTTGACAAATTTTATAAATGCTGCTTAAGGCATATACAACCTTTATACTTTGCTGTATGAGTATGGAACTAAGAGTGGAAGTGATTTCTATGGTTGTGAAGTTATCTCCTTTTAAATGGAAATGTCACAAATTCATTAAACTCCATATAAGTTTATCCACATAAGGTACTCCACCTAAGTTTAGATGCATGCATGCACTCAGAGTCTGGATTCTTACAGCTAACAAAACTTATAAACAGAGCAGAAAAATATATGGGGAGACAAGAGGTAAACAAATTATTAGAACATTAATTAATAAGCAGTTATAACTAACCTGAGTAACTTATCCCAGGAGGGAAAGAAACAAAACAAAAAAAAGTAGCCAATAAACAAACCACACCAAAAAAATTAAACAACGAAGAAAAAATCTTAAATAACCATAGGATTGTACACAAAACCTTCACTTCAAAACCTGCAGGTAAATTTTCCCCCGAAGTTTCAGTGAAGCCCAAATTTTGCCTCATATTCTCACTACTAGTAGATGAACTGCAGTAGCAACCAATATCAGACTAGACTAAGATAGCTCTCTTGTTTGCTATAAATCAAAGACGTTCACATAAACAATTACCAATTTGTGGCAGACTGCCAAGTGTATATTTCTTACTGTAACCAACAGTGATCATCATGGGGATTGTTATGCTTTTCCCTCCTGGAATGCACATTCCAGAGTAATTGTGCTAACAGCTTATTCACAGCTTGTTATGTCATAGCCGAATCAGGGAAATATTTGGCTAAAACAGTGCCTCCAACGTACTTAATGAACATAGCAGACAAACAGTCATCAGTGCTATGGTAATAGATTTATTCAGCTTGATTTGGGCAAGTGGCTTGGGTTAAAGTCTGTCTGTGGTTGATGCCTCATTAAAAACATTGGGCATGGTACGTTGAATCATAGAATCATTGAATGGATTGGGTTGGAAGGGACCTTAAGATCATCTAGTTCCGACCTCCCTACCATGGACAGGGACACCTTCCACTAGACCTGGCTACTCAAAGCCCCATCCAGCCTGTCCTCAAACGCTTCCAGGAATCCACAGCTTCTCTGGGCAACCTGTTCAGTGCCTCACCACTCTCACAGTGAAGAATATCTGCCTGACATTTAATCTAAACATACTCTCTTTCAGTTTAAAGCCATTCCCGCTTGTCCTGTCACTACATGCCTTTGTAAATAATCTCTCTCCAGCTTTCCTATAGGCTCCTTTCAGATACTGGGAGGCCAGTTAGGTCACCCAAAGTCTTCTCTTCTCCAGGCTGAACAATCCCAATTCTCTTAGCCTTTTTTCATAGAAGAGGTGTGCCATCCCTCTAATCATCTTGTTGGCCCTTGACTCAATTAAGTGATTGAGAAAAGAATATATTTTTCTCTTCCTTGCCTTTAATAGCTTTAGAATCTTTCTCTTCTCCCTTTCACCATTACAGATCCTTTAATTTTGGTGAGACTTTGGTAATAGTATTGCAAATGTGTGTCAGCCTCTTGAATTGTTTCCCTTGTGGTATTAATGAGCATTATGATACAAATATTCTATTTGATACGTCAGTTAATATTTTAGATTGGATCTGTAAAACCTCCTTAGCAATCATCATCTGCCTATCAAAGGAAAAGTGTAACACGTACATGAGGGTAGCCCAACCAGTGTTGTGATTGGCTACATGCTTCCTTGATGATCAGCTATTGCTTAAAAGGCAAGTGGTCCTTTGGGTTCAGGATTCTTGTGGGATCCATTGTTGTCCATTCTAGCTACAAGGCAAAGCAAATCCCAAAATCTTAGCTTGTGCCTCTTTATTCATAACCCATTTTAAATAGGTGCACGTATGCTTTGATCTTTTGTAGCTCTCTTGATGGAAAACTCATGTTGAAATTACTAAACTTATATCAGACACAAATGTCTTAATCTAATCAATAACGTAAGCTAACACATAAGAAGAAAAGTATTGATTAGCTCTTTATTTCTCATACTAAGAGATACAGCAATATTCAAACAAGTTTGCATTTTTAAAATGAGTAATCTTTCTTATACCTATGCCAGTAAGGCCATGTTTGACCTATGGGTTCCTCTATATTTTTGCCCATTACTGGCAAACAATTTTATATGCAAAGTCCCCCTTGAATTACAGTTGGAAGTTGAGTTTTTGCATAGTAAGCATTGCTAAAAATTTTGTCAAGATGTCTAATGTTTTTAGTAATAGAAGGTAAACTAGTCTTAAAAGGTGCCAGAGAGCCTGGTTTGATTTAATTAGTCATGCATATTTAAATATTTTATTGTGGTGCCATCAATCATGATCCCTAAATGTTCACTGCTTCTTTCCAAAGGAGCCACAGCACTTTGCAGGGTCAAGCAGTTGTAAGTGGTGATGGTTGCTAATAGCCCAGTGCAAAAGGCATTATCAGTGGCATGACAGAAGTGGAAATTCAAAGCCTTCTCTTGTGTCATTCTCAAATCCAAAACACCCACTGAAGCAAAAAAATCAGGGGCAGATGTAGGTCAGGATGTTTAGGCCACCATAAAACAAGCAGGGTAGATGTCCATCTCCTCTTGAATTGACAGCATCTTTTATTTGGGGGGGAGATTTGCTTCATATGTAGAGAAAACAGCATCATTTCAGACTAGCTATCCAAATCAGAGCAGTCCAGGGCATGACTGTTCATTGATTTCCTATTTGATTATGAGTGAACAAAAAAGTACTGAACTGTTTTTTAAAAATAGCCTCTTTGAAACTCTATTGAAGAGGATCAAGAAACGGGAAGCATTAGGAATATAGCACTGGTCCCTTGATCTGCCTCATTAGTTCAATGGGATTTTAAAAGTGCAGTTTTTCAAATATTGTTCCCACGTGTTTTTTGAATTCTAATCAAAAGGTAAATCGATCATCAGTAATGTCTTGGATTTAAAGCCTGCAGTTTCAATAGCTAGCCAGAAATTGCTCATACCTTTCTTGATATATCTTTAAAACAATTGCTGTATGATGGGGTAGCAATCATTGCAAGGATAAAGGGACCTAAAAATATATTTCTTTCAGAGTCATAACAATAAAACATAGTTCCATTTGTACTTTTTGGAAATAAAACTGATTTAATGTAAAAACAGCTCAAAGGGGCTTCATCTTGCGTATTATTTTTGCTTAAGAAATCAAGTTGCAAATTGCACTTGGCAAAGTATTAAGGTTGTCATCATTAACCAGTACTCATCACAGAAAACAGTCTTTTGTGCCCACTAGAATATATTTTTGGATAACAGAAAGTTGCATTAATATAAAAAAATTATTGAAAAGCACTTTATATTATAAAAAAAAAGCTGATTATTGTGAAGAATATACACAATTTTTCAGCAGCATCCTAACAGTTATCACTAGGAGCATTAGAGAAGTTAGGTTATAAAGTACTGGTTTTATTGATACCTTTTCTTTTGTTAAAAGTTGGTGATCAATTTTTAGCATTTTTCTAATTAAGTCTAGTCAAATACAAGAATAAAAGTGCATGTGAAACCAATTTTCTGGCCTAATTTTATCAAATACACTTCTTAGACAGTATAAAGAATAGAAATATTAGTATGAGATGCTGTTGAGAATGACACAGTATAACATCATTTCCTCTAATACTAAAGAATTTTTTTTAAGAAAACTTCTGGACTTTTCACTTGCATGTCTTTCAGAGAGGTGCTTCGACTTTAAAATATGCTTTACAATAGAGTTAGCTCTCTGCTGATATTAGGGGATTTAAACATGAATAAAGATCGGTCAGCACAAGTTATCAGTGAATTCTGAACTGAAATACAGTGAGTATTGTGGTCACCATCATAGCATGAATGGGTTATGTTTGCAGCTTTTTGGATCAAAGATACCATATTACAGCCATCCTAAGAAATGCAATATTTCCTTTCCCTTCTGTTCCATTCGGTTCCTTTTCTCCTTTACCTTTCCTTTATTCCTCTTTCTCTCCCTTTCCATTTTCTATTTCCCTCAGAGTTGTCATGCAGTTTATACCTGAAAACCTGGGTTTCTGGTATAAGACTTAGTAAGGCAAGAAAATTAGAAAAACCCCAACAAACCCAAAACAAACAAGCAAAAAAAGAAACCCACCAAAATCCCCACAAACAAAGAGAAAAATTAAAATAACCCAACACAACAAAACACAGAAACTAGTTTGTCTGGTGTCTAATTTTTCTTGGGATAGAAGACTAGGCTTTGCTTACTTTTTATTAACCTCTGTCTTTCTCTGGATATACACTCCTGTAATGCTTGTAACCACAATTTTGTAAAATTGTTAATATAAGAGGTTAGAATATATTTTAGCAGGCATTGATGAAAAAATTGATAATTCTGCTCTTTGTTATGACAGTTAGAATATCTATCACCTCAAAGTGAACCATATTAAGATAAAAAGGTGAATGTATTTGAAAACTAGATACATTTAGTGCTTTAAATTTGCTACTGAAAATTAACATGCTTCCAGTTTCATATGTAGTAGGATGCATGCTACTGGATTCCAGTTCTGTTTTAGGGAGAAATACAAGAGATCATTAGCTTTCTTAAATATATATGGACAGATTTACATGCTCAAGACTATATGCATGTAAGAAAAATAAAAAAAATAAAAGCAGGAGGGCATGTTCTGCGATATGAGGGCTTTGAAGGTTTGTATGCAACCGAATAGAATGTGACAGTTCTTCTCAGATGTAGATACCAGCAGTACTTTAAAAAAAATGTTTGGATGGGATGTGCTATTGTAACTATTTGTATTATTTGGCCTTAAAAACTTATTCAAGTTCTTGATTCCTATTGTGCAAGGTATTGTAGCAGTACATTGAAAGGACAGTTTGTTTCCTAAAGAGCCAAGAATGTTGTGTCTTTGAAGAGGTTTCTGTAATAATAGAAAAAACCATCTTTGAATACCCTCCAGTATAACTGCATAATATTCAGCAGCTGTAGTGTCATCTGCATTACTGTAGTGTTCTTTACACCATAGGTGATTTTCAGGGGTAAGTCAAAACAATGACGTAAATCTCTAAAATCATACCTATTGTTAGTAAAGATTACCTTACAGAACTGCCTCTATCTGAATAAGTTTTTACTACAACTGTTGTGCTAAAAGGCATTTTGTTATTAGAATTTTTTTATGATGTTTTCAGCTTGTTTTTCTTAGAAAGGTTCCTCACTTCACCACTAGTTTGCTCTGAGCATGCAGAAGAGAACTACATAACTACATTTATTAGTTTAATTAGAGGACAACTTATCGACAATAATGTGGACTACTTGGATTGTGTTTCCTTCCTGTCAGCTCCTTGCCTCATTTTCTTCCTTTCACATGGCATTTAAGGGACTACATAAAAGGCCATGGTTGCTGTGCTGTTGGAGATGGTAGGAGCCCTATCTCTGTGCCTTACTTTGCAGGTTTGCTTTCACTTTTCTTTTTCAGTTCTTCTGTTATAAGGAGTCCTATCCACTCTTCCTGAAAAGTTGGCCAACTTTTGATGGTTACATCTTTTGTCCTGCTTAAGGGAGACTTTTCTGTGATGCAGCTGATAATAAAGACACACCTCTTCTTGCCTAACATGGCAATGCAATCTGGAAAAGCAGTTTCCCTTTTTCTTTAATGGTGTAACCTGCTATTTGAGAATATAACACTTTCCAAACTGTACAGGAAAAAAGATATACCTTCTTCTCTGCAACATGGAAAATGTGATTTATGCCTCTATCCTGGTTATGCTCTCCTCCATGTTTCAAAGAGCATAAAAGGGGCTCTTACAAAAGGTAAAAAAGACATTTTAAAGAAAACTATTCCTTCCTGCATCTTAGATTCTTGGAGAAATCCTTGCCTTCAAAGTTGTTGGTATATGCTTTTTTGTTTTTAATTGACACAATGAATCCCAGTTTCATGGCACTTGGGGACATGGTTTAGTGTTGAACATAGCTATGCTAGGTTAGTTGTTGAACTAGAGGTCTTTTCTGATCTTGATGATTCTGTGATCCATTGACCTCTAAAAATGTGGTTTTGTTCATGTATTCACCAGGTAGATGGGTATAATAATAATCTTGTTCAAAAATGTATTATAAAATTGGTTGCTGACTTTGTTTTACAATCAGAAATATTTTTAAATGGAATTAGTTCAATAAGGACATTGGTGTCCCCTCCAATGTCAAGAGAGTTAGAAGTTGAGGCTTTTTGGCCTTCCTGGTTGTTCCTGCCACTAACCCTGTTGATTATATGAGGACTTTTTATTTTTAAGTGGTAGTTTATTCTTTTAATATTCCAAAAGAATTACAGTCATCTTCCCTGTAAATTTAATGAAATACACTATGTATCTGATAAAATCTGTACCTTTTTTCTAAAATAGCAATCTGCCTGTGATTATTCATGGTTTATGTGTGCTTTATTGTAGAACTGCACAGAAAAGCTTGGAGGGATTTTTTTTTCCCCTGAAAATGGAAGCAATGTAAAAAAGACTCCCAGTTCTCTAACAGCTGCCTATAAATAGTGTTTCTAAATCTCACACCTACGGTCCCAGTTAGCCAGTGATTGAGTGCCTCCTATTTCCACCCCTTTCCATTTGAAGTTTGCAGTATAAGCAATCCTTCAGTTAGCATTTGCATTTGCTCAGTGCTCCAGCACCCTGATGACTTCATTAATTTCTGTCTGAGACTGAGAAAAGGGGATGGGTTTTGGTTTTACTTTTAACAGACCTAATGTTTTTTACCTATTTGTTGACTTTGAGCATGCCATCATTTGAAATGCACATACCATGTTAAGATGTCCTTCAATTAATATGCATAACACTACCAGATTGCTAGTGGAAGATACAGATGAATATGTTTAAAAAGGTTGTATACCTTCAACAAACCCCAACCACCACACAACTATAGTTAATGCTTCATTACATGCATAGTGTTAACCCTCACCCATGTTCCTGGAATCTTTTTCTCCTATCTTTGAAGAATTCAAACTATTTCTTATCTCTGAAACACCTTGTTCTTCAAGGAGAATTCTGTTCACTTCTGTATCTTTTTCAAGGTTTTCTTGTTACTGGGGACACAGAAATTTCAGGTGATTTTTCAAATCGCGTTACATAAGGCTAGTCAAGGTAGCAAGGCTCATGGCTTGCAGCTCAAGGAGCAAATTGCTTCATTAGACCACCAGTGCTTCTTGCATGTACTACTAAAGGGAAGCGAACATATTGAAAGCTATCTCAACTATTCATTGACAAGCCTAGTTGTGCAAGTTTACCAGGAGAATCCTCTTTTCAGGGAGGAACCCTCTGCCAGCCACCAAGTAAAGGGTTACCATCTTCCTTACAAACCACTTCAAGGCAAGGCAGCAGCTTGCCTTGAGCAGCAAGGCATACTCCTGCTGCTCAGGGTCTGCAAGATATAACATCACAAGCCAGCCAGGAGCAAATAAATTTCAGAGACATTTTCAAGCCCTGCTAACTGCTAAAATGGTATTTCAGATATTATTCATATTTGTTCAGATGCCATTAGGTTCAGTGTGAAAAATCACTTCTGTAATGCAGCTGCCCATTTTAGTTGTTTAAATGATGACTGGCAGGTTTTAGAAACTGGGTTCAGAGAATCAGGGAACAAATTGCATAACTTGCTCACTGGGCATTCAGCCTGTAAATTATATGAGGTAGATACTCTTTTTAAAATCAATACCAAAAAGTATACACAACTTGATTAAATAATAGTGTACATGCATTAATGCTGGTTTCTGTAGCTGAAAGTCTTCCTACTGGAGTTCACAACAAAAATGTTTCTTTGAATTCTGAACATTGTTCTACTCTTATTCCATTTCTAATTAATGAAATCAATTATTGTTGTGGTGCTGTGTTTTATTTCAGAGTAGGTAACTGTTTCTAGTTCAAATGAATTACTTATGCTCTCACAGCAGTACTGTTTCTCCTTTGGTTGCTTCTTATTTAAGCAAAGTTTTAGTCCCTCAGTCTGCCAACCAGGGAGTGTAGGCAAAATTATGTGATTTAAATGACCAGTCAAAACCCACAAATGTCGAATAAATTATCTGAGAAACCAATTCGGCAAACAGTCTGTAGGCTGGAATTTATTTTCTTAAACTATCTGGAAAATGTTTGGTAATGGCTTATGCGTTAGTAGACTAGACGAGCAGTTTTTGGTCATCAGATAGTCTTAAAACATAAATAGCTGAACTAATATTAATTGTGATTCATCAAACAACCAGAATTCTTAGTGAGTATTCTAATCATTGGTCTCTGATTATTTTATTAGTTGAAAATACAAATATCAAAATAACTGTAACGTGTATGCATTGCCAGCAGCCCTATCAGTTCTTAACGTTTTCTGAAAACAAAACTGCTTACATTTAAGTCAGTGTGTGAAGCAGTAATATAACATAACCTGTTTTGTTCATGAAACAGAGAAAAGCAGAAGCACTTCTAGCCCAATAGGTGTCTGGGTGACATTTCCACTGAGTCTGCTTTCTTCCAAGAGCCCTTCTGCTGTAGTTATGGCCCCTCTCCTTGTGATGTTTATCACAACATTTTGGTGCTTGTGCTTTTAACGGAGTGCAAGTTATCAGATATGTTGTTTATACATGTGAACAAAGAGCAGTGTGGAAGCTATGCCTCAGATTTCACCTGCTGTTGAAACTCAATGCAACCATTATACAGGCTGTTACATACTGTCCCTTTTGCTGTGGACTTCAGAGAATCACAGAATAATCAGAATTGGAAAGGACCCAAGAGGATCATCTAGTCCAGCTTCTGGCCCTGCACAGGACATCCCTGAGAATCACACCATGTGCCTGAGAGCATCGTCCAAACGCTTAGTGCTGTCACAGCTTCCCTGGGGAGCTGTTCCACTGCCCAACCACCCTCTGGGTGAAGAACCATTTTCTAATATCTAGTCTAAACCTCCCCTAATGCAACTTCAGACCATACCTTTGGGTGCTGTCACTGGTTACCAAGGAGAAGGTCAGTGCCTGCCCCTCCACTTCCTCACAGACTCAAGCTCTGCCAGGGGAGGTTTAGGCTGGATATTAGGAATAGATTTTTTACAGAAAGAGTAGTCAGGCATTGGAATGGGCTGCCCGGGAGGTGGTGGATTCACCATCCCTGGGGGTTTTCAAGATGAGACTAGATGTGGCATAGTGCCATGGTCTAGGATTGACGGTAGGGTTGGACTCCATGATCTTTGAGGTCTCTTCCAACTTGGTTGATTCCATGATTCTATGATTCCTTCTTTGAGGAAGTTGTATTCAGCAATGAGGTCTTTCCTCCATCTCCTCTTCTCCATGCTGCACAGACCAATCTGCCCCTTATATGGCTTCCCCTCAAGGCCCTTCACCGTCTTTGTTGCCCTCCTTTGGGTGCTTTCCAATAACTTAATATCTTTGTTATATTGTGGTGCCCAAAACTGCGTACAATATTCAAGATGAGGCTGCACCAGCTCAGAGTGGAGCAGGACAGTCACCTCCCTCGACTGGGTGACAATGCCTTGCCCAGGACACCCCAGGACACAGTTGGCCTTCCTGACTATCAGGGCACACTGTTGACTCACATTCAACTTGCCATCAACAAGGACACCCAGGTCCCTTGCCATGGCCCTACTTTCCAGCATCTCGTTCCCCAGTCTGTACATACAGCCAGGGTTGCCCTGTCCCACGTACCGAATACGGCACTTGATGTTGTTAAACTTTGTATAGTTGGTGACTGCACAGCTCTGCAATTTATCACGGCCTCTCTGTAAGGCTTCACGGCCTTCAAGAGAGTCAACAGCTCCTCCCAATTTTGTATCATCTGTGAATTTACTTAGTAGTCCTTCAAGTCCTGTGTCCAAGTCATTTATGAAGATATTGAAGCGCACTGATCCTAAGATGGAGCCCTGCAGACCTCACTACTGACCGGTCACCATCAAGATGTAATCCCATTCACCACAACACTTTGTGCCCAACCCATGAGCCAGTACTCACCATTGCATAGTGTGTTTGTCCAGTTTTATGCTGGACATTTTGTCCAGAGGGATCTTGTGAGAGATGGTATTGAAAGCTTTACTGAAATCTAAAAATACTGCATGAACTTTCTTCTCTTGATCAACTAGGTGGGTTACCTTGTCATAAAAGGAAATAATGTTTGACAAGCAGGACCTTCCCCTCATGAAACCATGCTGGTTGTGTCCAGTGACTGCATTATCCTTCAGGTGTTTTTCAGTACCTCTGAGGACAACTGTTTCCATGATCTTACCAGGCACAGAAGTGAGGCTAACAGGCCTGTAGTTACCAAGGTCATCCTTCCTGCCCTTTTTGCGAATTGAGACAACAACAGCCAGATTCCAGTCAAGTGGGACCTCTTCACTTGTAGAGGGGTGAGGTTGGCTGTGGCTGATAATCAACACAGACAATTAAATTGTCACTCTGATTTTCAGTCTTATTTACAGTGTCTCCTCTCCCCTCAGTCTTATGTTTTCAGAATCATCTTTTAATTTGTTTTATAGCCATTTAGGTCCACCTTCTCCCATGTACTCAGTTAGACCTTTCTTCATATTTCTTCCTTCTTTGTAGCATCAGTGGCTTTCATCTTGTCTGGTCATGATCAGTAACAGTCTTGATAGTTACTTCTGGAGCTCTGCTCTATCCAGCCTTAGTTCTGTCCTGTTTCATGTCTTTGTATATGGTGTTTAGTTTATTCCAGAGGAGAAGAATTTGACTATTTTTCACAATTTCTCTTTTGCCTCTACATTTATCATGATGACCAAACCCTCACATCATAACCCTCCTGCCTTTGGAGGTCAGTTTGTGATCTGGTTTTGTATTTCTCTTCCCTTCCCTTTGGCCAGCTATACCTTGTGAAACATTGATTTTAAACCTTAGACTTTAAACTCACCAGTTTTCCTTCCATAGCTTTGTTCTTGGTCTCTTACCTTGTTTCTAGCTAATCAGTTCACTTCCAAGGGCGATTGTGTATTCTTTCAACTGGACATTATTTGAAAGACCCATCCCCATATTCCCAAACTTTTTCAAAACTTATCATGGCAGATCCACACTACTCTTCCTTCTTTCGTAAAGATTTTGGCCTGCAGGCCAAAATTGTTAGTGCTTTTTAACATGCCAGTTTCATGGGAGTTTCTGGTACTATTTGTTAGTATTTTTGAAGCTCCACTTACAACATTATGGGCCTAAAATCATGTGTACTTCAGTAGTATTAGATCATTCAAAATACTGATAAATTTGAGACACAGGGGTCTAGACCGAGGATTTTAGAAGACTTTGTTCTGTGTGTTCTGTGTTTCAGCTTTGTAATTTTATTTGCATTTATTTTGTTGTTAAAAAAAAACCTGTTTAGAATTATGGGAAAAAAATATGGTTGCTGTTTGTACAGTTTCATACACATCTTAAAATCAGCACAGAAAACATTCGCTGCTTTGGAAAGAAGAGGTGGTTTGTTTGGGTTTTTTTAATGTGAATATTAACCTGATTGTATTTAGACTGCAACTGTAGATATGGTTCCCACTTGGCAATGAACAGTGTAAGATTTGCTTGTTTGTTTGTGACTGCATGTAGGTAGGGTATGCACACTGTTTGCTAACACCTTTACTGACAGCAGCGATAAGCTGCCTAGGCTGGCAAGAGAGTTCACCTTACAGAAGGTGAAAATATGAAAGTTTGTTTTATGAAATGCAAACTGAAAAACTATAACATAAACAGAACTGTTTTGAAAGAAATACTGGTTCCTGCCTGCCCCTACACAGCATTATACTTTTAGGCTGTACTCCACACTTTATGCAAATAATCACTCAGTTTCCATCTGAACATGAACAGCTAAGAGAGATTGAGTCCTTGCCTCCACAAGATCCACTCTGTCCAATAAGTAGGTAATATCTATGTCATCTTTGTTAAATGAAAAGTGAGTTTAGAAGTTCTGATTATAGCTGTGGGATTTTTGTTATTGAATATTCCATAGTTTTCTGATGTGGCACATCCAGTGCAATATATCTCTCCATTTGCTGTGATCCCAAACAGTAAAAAAGTAAATATTTTAAGCATAAATTCTTGGGATGCTGTCATTTTTAGATTCTGGAGAAGAAAAACAACATTTCAAATCTTCACTACTGAGCAAAGCATCAATGTGATTTCAAACACTCATGGTAAAAGTATTGGTAAAGTGGTAAACCGTAAAAGTTTCTACCATATTGACAGTTGCTACAGTTTCTAAAAAGTCAACAGTTTATTTCAGATCTATGCAAGAATAACAAGGGAATTACATCTTTTTGGATTCAACTATCTGAAAGTTTCCCTTTATTTCCTGGTCTGTACAGGAAATTCTTCATCCTTGGTGAGTATTTAATTGAAAGATTGGGTAGGTGAACTTGAACCTTTGTTGCAACTGGTGAACAGCTCTGAAAATCAGCATTACTGTCCTAAATCTAATTTCTCCTTTTCTCTTTGTTTTCCAGTATTCCTTCCTTCTCCTTCTAATCACTAGTCTCAGATTGCACAGCTATGCAATACATAGTCATCCTTTTTTTGTTCCTATTATCTACAGTGTTTTTCTGGCTGCCAAAAGGCAACTACAACTCCAAGAACCCTTCATCTCTCATCTCTGCTTCTATTTCTTCTGTGATTCTTTCACTTCTTGTGTGACTTGCCTTTTCATTCCTGCGTGCTTACTCTTGTCTATAATCAGGCAGGATTTTATACTTCTTATGGGTTTCCAGTACTTCCAGATCTCCCCTTCTCCCTTTCTCCTATAATCTCATCTTCTGGATGGTTTTACCAAACACTCAGCTTTAATGTTCCCTCTGCCATTAATGCCAGCCTTCATTGCTGATTAGTCCACATTTTGTTCAGCTCCCTTCATGCTTTCTTCCATGTTTCCCCATAAAAACCTGTAAATCCACTATGGTTGTTGCTGTTTCTGAAGTTCGTGTCCATGTGGTGTGTATAGTGAGCTCAACACTGGCTTATCAATGAGTGGACTGAAACTTGCATTTATACTAACTGGGAAGACTTTGCCTTTTGCTCTTCCCCACTGTGTGTTTGCCTGATCTTTTGATGCCATGCGTGTGGTGTCAAATCTAATGGGGCCCTAATTTAGACATCTACGTGTTACTGCAATTAATTAATAACTCCATCTTCTGTTAGTTTTGACAACTGCTAAGAGGCTGAAGGGCAATTGTACTACTAGCCATCTGTATAAATGCACAAATGGAAGAGACTGAAGATTGTCCATGGAAGGCAGGTTCTGCAGGCTGGTGTATTAGCACATAGCTAGTGAACTGGTCCACAGTATTCAGACATTCATGTTTCCCTAACAGAAGCAGCCTCTGTTTTAGGGACAACAAAAATAGTGTTTTTATAATTCAAGAAGTACCAGTAACCTTCAAAAGTGTGTCTGTGTTCATCAGTTAAAGGATATAGGAACAGGAGAGCCAAGTCAGTTGATCCTTACAAATCTAGTGGACCAGATGGGATCCATCCCAGAGTGATGAGGGAGCTGGCGGAAGAGTTCGCCAAGCCACTCTCCCATCATTTACTGACAATCCTGGGGAGGTCCCAGATGATTAGATGTTGGTGTATGTCACACCAATCCACAAAAAGAATTGCAAAAAGGACCCAAGAAACTACAGGCCTGTCATCCTGACCTCAGTGTCTGGCAAAGTCATGGAGCAGATCATCCTAAGTGTGATCACACAGCACCTACAGGATGGGCAAAGGATCAGACCCAGCCAGCATGGGTTTAGGAAGGGCAGGTCCTGTCTGCCCAACC
This sequence comes from Acanthisitta chloris, assembly GCF_000695815.1. Classification (NCBI taxonomy): domain Eukaryota; kingdom Metazoa; phylum Chordata; class Aves; order Passeriformes; family Acanthisittidae; genus Acanthisitta; species Acanthisitta chloris. The sequence goes on from NW_008678672.1 coordinate 44,549, forward strand.
TTTTCTGATCAGGTGACCTGCCTGGTGGATGAGGGGAAGGCTGTGGATGTAGTCTACCTGGACTTCAGCAAAGCCTTTGACACTGTCTCCCATAGCACACTCCTGAAAAAGCTGACAGCCCATGGCTTGGACAGGGGCACTCTCAGCTGGCTTAAGAACTGGCTGGATGGCTGGGTCCAGAGAGTGGTGGTGAATGGTGCTGCATCCACTTGGCGGCCAATCACCACTGGTGTTCCCCAGGAGTCAGTGCACCATCAGCAAGTTTGCAAGTTGGGGAGGAGTGTCAGTCTGCTGAAAGGGCTCTGCAGAGGGACCTGGATAGGCTGGAGAGATGGGCTGATTCCAATGGGATGAGGTTTAACAAGGCCAGGTGGTGGGTCTTGCACTTTGGCCATAACAATCCCATGCAGCGCTCCAGGCTGGGGACAGAGTGGCTGGAGAGCAGCCAGGCAGAAAGGGACCTGGAAGTTTGGATAGACAGGAAGCTGAACATGAGCCAGCAGTGTGCTCAGGTGGCCAAGAAGGCCAGCGGCATCCTGGCCTGGATCAGGAACAGCATGGTCAGCAGGACCAGGGAGGTGATTCTGCCCCTGTACTCGGCGCTGGTGAGGTACAGTTCTGGACCCCTCAGTTCAGGAAGGATGTTGAGGTGCTGGATCAGGTCCAAAGAGCAACAAGGCTGGTGAAGGGACTCAAGCACAAGGGCTATGAGGAGAGGCTGAGGGAGGTGGAGTTGTTTAGCCTGGAGAAGGGGAGGCTCAGGGGTGACCTTATCACCCTTTACAACTCCCTGAAAGGAGGTTGTAGTCAGGTGGGGGTTGGTCTCTTCTCACAGGCATCTAGCAGTAGGACAAGAGGACACAGAGTCAAGCTCTGCCAGGGGAGGTTTAGGTTGGATATGGTAATCAAGCATTGGAATGGGCTGCCTGGGGAGGTGGTGGATTCACCATCCCTGGAGGTTTCCAAGACAAGACTGGATGTGGCATTTAGTGCCATGGTCTAGTAACACCGGGAGGATTTGACTCAGTGATCTTTGAGGTCTCTTCCAACCCGGATGATTCTATGATTCAGGGAAGTAAAGTGAGAGAGCTCTTTCTGTTTTAAGTAGGAAAGAGGGGAGAGAATATCTGAGCCTTCGTCTGAGTCCAAGGGGAAGAGTAATGGACCTTTGAGTTTAGTAATGGGCTCCCTTATTCTCTGGCTATATATTTGTATTTATGAGCTTTCTGAGTTCTGACTCCACATGGAGTCATTTACATGTTGAGTTTTCTTACTAAAACAAAATAGAAGGACAGAAATTTCCTCCTGCTTTCATTTTTTCAGTTAGATTAACCAGTTTAGTTTAGATTAATCCAGTGAATTGATACAGAGTAGTATTCAGATATTGAACTGAACTGATGTAATACCTGGTAAACTGTATACCAAACAGAGTTGTCTAATTTGTTTGACAGAGGTAAAAATGCAAAGCTGTTGTAATGAGAAACACTAGAAAATTTTAAATGTCAAATAACTGATGCAGAATACATTGTTGGATTTAAGTGTAAGAGAGAGATTTAGCAGATGAAGTTTTTAATTTCTTACAAAGAAATTTAGCAAATGCAGGTAGTGAAGTAATCTTATTTCATTTTGTTTGTACCTTAAAAGTGTATTTCCTGTTTATTACACCACATAAAGGAAACTGTAACTCATTTTACATTGGTTTATTCCCTTAATAACCCATCGACGTTTTTTGAGCTCTTCAAATAACTCGGTAAAAGTTGCGCATTTTATACAATTTTTCATAGTAGCCTAGTTCCAATGGCTTGATTGAGTACATCAATAATGACTTCATTCTTCTCCTTCAGAGCCATATTTAGATATAGACAATGGTTGGGATGGTATACAAAGATCACTGACGGTTATGCTGACAATGTTACTTCATTGTCTCTTTGTAATTTCCCCTCAGTCTTTTCTGCATCTATTCATGTATTTCACTTGTCTTGTCCTTGCCTGGTAACCTCTGAGGAGCAGAGATTGCCAATTTGTTCAGTATTTGCACAGTAATAGCACAAGAGTTTTCTAGTCTATGATGCATTCTGACAACAAAATAACAGAATTGTTTAGAATTTTAGCTGCAAAATCTAAATGAAATTTGGTTGTTTGAATAACTTATACCAGAAATTATGCCAGGAATGAAATTAGAATTTAGAATTTTAGAATGTAGAGACTTATATGCAAGACAAAAAAAATGAAACCTTCTTTTCACTATGGTCAGGCAGAATGTTCTCCTTTTTAGCATGTGAGATAAAAGGCCAATGAAACTGGACCTGCATCTCCAAAATGTATGAGGAAGCTTCTGCAGAGCCTAAAACATAAATAATAACTTTAACATGCCTTACTTAGATACTTAAGCTTTGATTTCATTTTAGTTAGATTTGAGACTGAACAAAAAGCTTCAGTTTCACTTAGCAGCTAAAATAAGTGTGCGAAAATAAGACAACTTTGTTTCTGTTTTCAAAGGACTTATTTTAGAATAGAGTAAATAAATCAGTCGTAGTGAAAAATGACCCACATTCTGTCAGAGATGAGGATTATCACATAGATGATGCAATGATCTTTACATTTCCTTTTGGTAAGAGTCATTTAATTGTGCTTGCTTTGCCTTGAATTAGTTAAAGGGACCATTCCCTTGCCACATTTATCAATCCTTTTATTCCTTCACTTCCATAAATGCATACAGCAACTCACTAGAAGAGGCAACTGAGTGAGCTGTACAGTGATAAATTTTTCTTGTTAGGAGAAATTACGTTCACTAACTTGAGCTACTTCAGCATGAAATTGGAAAAGAATCATTTTGTCTTAATTTACATTCTTGATTCAATGAGAAAAATGTAGATTAGTCCAAGAAACTATGTAGACATTGCTTTAAAAACTAAAGGTAAACCGAACTGCTAACATTAGGAGTTCGTCAAATAACACATCTCCCATATTTATGATACTTCGTTGTATTAGTTCCTGTGAACCACTTTAGAATATATACATTTTGGTCTTTCAGATCCGTTTACTGTTTCAGTTATGTCTTTATCAACAGTGGTATGCATTTTTCATTTCCCACCTAAGCTGTGCACATCGTTCCTTAATCAAAATCACTGGGATAGTGCTGCGGTTCACTAGCCTTAGGAGCTGCTATTTGCCTTGAATAAATTACGTGAAAACATGTTGATTGATAGATGTTGCATGTCAGAAAAGAAGATAACTGTATCTTCTTCAGCTTACTAAAAGGTCATGCACACAGCATAATAGGAACAGCCACAGACAACTTTGAGATAAAGTGTATCATGAAAAGGTGTGCAATCTCATAACCAGTGAAACATGGAGTACAAGCTATTGTCTTCTGAAACACAAGTGATTTATCCACTTACATTTGAGTTAAGATGAAAAACAATTTACCTTTATGTGTATTTGAATTATATTTTCAAACAAATACACTGCACTTTCATAGCAGAATTTTCAACTGCCTGTTGCAAAGTGAAAAAATCTTCTTACATTCTACCCAATGTTTATGTGCACTGAAATATGTATGAGTATATGGTGATAAAATAGGAATTGAAGATTGCTAGGTAGTTTGGGAAAAGTGTTGTTTATCTAGATTTAATGATTATTTTTTCCCCTGAGATTGTATGAGGCATTCTGTTTTTCTCTGATTTCCATGTCAGTTGTCTGCTAGTTGGAGCTGGCAATATCTGTGTTTGCTGTTGTAGAATCCCAGAGTTTCTGTCCAATATTGAGTGCTTAAGTTATCCAATAATGGAAGCAATGAAACTTAATATATGAGTATTTGTTTATAGTGAAAGTGGTAAAGTTTTCTGTAAAAAATACCTCATGGGTGTGCTGTCTTTGGTATACACAATTGTGCAGCACTATACATGATATGTTGGACACGTACGGAATATGCAGTTTATTTGAATGAAACTCAAGTGTTCAAGAGCTATAGAGATTTGTAATTTGATTAGAGATTTTTGCTGTATGAATGTGTAACTGGTAGTTAAAAACTTAACTGTGCTTGCTTTGCGGCCTGGAATTTAAAGACTTCTTAGTCTTCTCTTACATCTTGTTAACATATATAATTTTTTCATGCATGAATTAGAGAAATTCACCTTGTTTCAAGCAGCTAGTACAAAAATTAAAAACAAAAGCCAGACAGTGTTGAAAAAAATGTGGCTTTTAAAATGGGCCAGCATGTTTTAGGTAGAACAAAGCTGGCCAGGTTCTTATCTACCCCAAACAACTTAGTTCCCCAGCAGAGCTGCCAAACTGTCAAGCTGTCCAGCTTCAGTATGTAACAAAGATTCTGTTGTATCGCAAAGATATTCATAACAATTTTTATAGGAGGCTGCAAGTGTATACGTTCACAATTGTAGTGATAACATGACACTCTGCGCTGTTTGGCTTGTTTATATTGGCAGGGATCCCCAAAGTGGAAGCAAAAGAGTCCTGCAGAAATCTGGTATTTGAGCTGAAATTTACACACTTTAAGTGATGAACTAAACTGGCTGGTGTTTTCTTTTTCTTACTCAAAAAGTGCAAGGTTACACAATACAGACGGTTTTCATCTTTTCCCATAAATGCACAGATTCCTGGGATATAAATGACTGAATTCATCACCAATTCATCAGGGACGCTGAGCTATGCAGTTCTGTTTACAGTGGTAGAAAGTTAATATAAATTTTCATCAGAAGGGGAAGTTTACACATATGATTCTATTTGTCCTTCATTATTAGCACCTGAGTCTAGGCTGGAACGCATAATTGTCTACAGGCACAGGCCAAATAGATGCAAGGGAAAGGCAAATAAGCACACCAAAAATAATTTTATGGTTGTCTGTTACAATTCTCTCACTGGGATTCTTAATCTAGAAAATCAATAAACAACAGGAGTGAAACTCTTTTCCTCTGTTCAGGCATGGCACAGGCAGAAGTAACAGACAGAAAGCTATTGTGCCCTTTTATTTTTTGTATCTCACAGAAAACCCGACTGAGGTAATTTCTGTGTGACTCAAAAAAAATTGTTTGTTTTATTAGTTTAATACAATTTATAATTACCATGTGTAATATTTCTATATTGCAGTGTAAAAATATATTGGCTCTGCTAGTATTATTCAAAGTTGCCATTCCAAAATGTCTTTTTTTTTTCCCCTCAAGTAAGGCTTGACATCTGTTTTTTGAAAACATGAATTTTCACGTATTTACAGTCATCAAATAAAGTAAAAAGACATGTTCAGGGAACTTAGCAGTAAAGCAGTAATTGTAAAATGTAAGGATGAGATAGCTACTTTCTTTTTAATATATTTTCTCTAACCAGTTTTCTCTGGTTCTTGGTATGGGCTTTTTTTCCTTCCAATTGAAATTGCATTGTTGATTTGAAGAGTATGACCACTGTCTCCATTTTTTTCTGAAGAGTCCAGAGCTACAAGCCCAAGTTGAAAGTGGATGGTGGTGGTGAGCATTATCTAGCCTGACACATTAGTACTTCAAGTTTTTTTAGCCCATGAAGAATAAATTCAAAATCCGGCCATATCCAATTCATATTTTTTATCCTTTGCATGCAGATGTAAATGTCCAAATAAAACTTGATATAATAATGGCAATACAAGTTTTTAGACTATAACTCAACAGTAAAATGAGCGTGAACTGACACACCTGTGGTAGCAGGGAACATGCATGCACCAGCAGCCAGAGGGCCACGCTGAATCTTTGGGAGATTTGAAAGATGGTCCCTGCCTGAGTCTTGAGTTTGAGACTTGTGCCTTCTGCATTACCCAGCCCTGATGGCATCAGGAGGCACCTCGGTGGCCTGCCTGCATTTCTAGGAATCTTGTAACAAATTCTCAACAGAAAGTCAATTGATCCTAAAGCTGGTGGGGATAGGGGAGGCTGAGCAGTGATGAAACACAGGGATATGGAAATCAGAGAGTTAATGGACTGGAAAGAAAGAAAGCTGAAAAAATAAGGACAGCCTGATTATTATAGGATTGGTATATACAGTTCTCTGTTTAAAATGTGTTGAACTTTTTGCACATTCTAGCTAGGATTTAAATGTATCATATTCTCCCCTGCATAAACATAGAGTAAATTGTTTGAGAATTTAAAATGTAAATTGGCTCATGATTTCTAATTTTAAAATTAATTTCAAGTTAATTCTTTTGATAATCCTGTCGAGCATCTTTAGTCCTGTGTAATTTTGCAGTAGTAGAAGCTCATTTTCTGCCACTTTCTTTATTTTTGAAACTTAGTGAAACATTGTGTCCATATTACAGCTGGAGGCATTCAAACAACATATGTCTTCTGGCAGTGACTCAGTTTTTCTCACCAACCATGAGGTTTTGTTTTCCTAGCCATGGCTAACTCAACATACTCTGTCGAGGAAATTTCCACATCTGAGGCTGTCTTGCAAAATGGCTGACGTTTCATTATTCTCGGTGAAACTGAAGTCATAATTTAGGTAATATTTTCTTCCTAGTATGCAGGACATGTTGGGAGACAGGAGCTTCTCTGGTAAGGCTCAGATCACAGGCTGTTCTTAATGATGACAGCTGGCTCTGTGCATGGTTTAGGGGCTGTTTTCTGAGGACATTGTCTGGTTTATATGATGTTCTCTGTAATACAAGAAAAATGAACTCTATGCATTTTGTTGATTAGAAGAATTTGAAAGCAGAAACTAAAGTCAAGGAGCATAGGAGGGAGAAAAAGCTGCAGGTTTCTGCATGTACACAAACAAATAGCTAAAGGAGAGACGAGGAACCATGTTGGGAGGGTTGAGGAGGAAGCCATGGAGTTTCAAGGATGTGTGCTTGACAGCAGAAAGAGCTGCCACAATAAAGGATAAAAATACCACAGTAAAAACTCATCTTCAATTGCAAAAAGATCTGAGTGACCAATATGCTTTTTTTATTCCTTCAGAACAATTCTAATTACATGACTGCTGTTTGATGCCCTGGCTGTTGGATGACATTACAGCAGATAATGAAAACTGTTCATCTATCCTCTTTCTTTTCATTCATTACTACACTTATAATCCTGATTAAGTAAAACCATAACTTTCTTTTTTTTTTTATTGACGACTCTTACTTAAGGATAATTAAAAAAAAAACCACCTGCAGTTTACATTATCCTAGGTTGCTATTTAGCATTCTTAACTTCATGTATTATTTGTTTGGGTAGGCACATGAAAGAATTTATAAATCAGTGGGTCAGAAGTCAGTCCCCTATGCTGCTTGGGAAAAAAACAGAATGAAAATAAAAAAACACATTTTACATATACATATACATATACAT
>NW_008678673.1:0-604 GCF_000695815.1 Acanthisitta chloris
CTCGGGTTGAAGAGAGGGCGTGGAGGAGAAGTTGTGCTGCCCTGTTCTCTCAGTGAAGCTTTTTGCGTTAATTTTCCTGCTGGAACAGTTCCAGCCTTGTCTAATGGTCTTTCAGTAGTATCTAAATAGTAGAGGGGAGTGCACAGTGTACGTATCGAGCACACAGCAGCCCTGCAGTGTTGCAAGAAAACCCAGTAGAGCTGCAACATAAGTGAGGCAGAGAAGGGATGGAAGAAAAGAATTGGAGGCCAAAGCCTATAAGGTGTCAGGTTTTAATAGTTTCGGGTGACAAAATCATCTGTTTCACATTTATGGCACAGGCAGAAGGTGCAATTGCTCTGTAAGTCGTGGAGGTTATAGCCCAGATGCAGATATTTGCCTTCTAGTCTAACCTGAGTAAGGAGGACTATGGCCATGGAGATACCTAGTTTCAGAATCTGGATAACGTGTATGTATGGATTGGTCACTGTCTATCTGTTCAGCACATTGCTGTGTTTCATAACACCACCACAGTTCCCTTTAATTTTTTAACTGCAGGTTGTACTTTGATATTTAGTTTCCAACTCTAAAGCTGGTGGGGGTGGGGGGAAGACAGAGAAGTCTG